>NC_061521.1:24085000-24152500 GCF_022379125.1 Scophthalmus maximus | reverse complement strand
AATGAGGGGACAAGACCATTGAGAGCGTTGTAGATTTGACGATGACTCTTTTTTCGTAATTGACAATAAAGTTCTTGAATCTTGAATCTTCCATTTGTTGTGTCTCTCATTTGTCAGGGTTTTTTTTTTTTTCTTCCATTTATTCTGTTCCCGTACGTTAAACGACGGGACAAAAATAAGAGGAGTGACGCTTTCACTCCCTCGGCAGCTGTTCAGGTGACGATGGCGATAATGAAAGTGACGAAGTTCGATTTGTTCCCCTCACAGATCTGGGCTGTATGGTTCAGTACAGAGGAGCCAACAGGTGAGCTTCTTGACATCCGCCTGATCATCAAACTGGCGTCGTCGTCATCTCCCTCTCTGATCGCCCCTCTCCTCCCTCAGGGCCGTGTACAGGGTGGCCAGCGTCCAGCCCGTCGTCAGCACCCACAGCTCCGTGGTGACCCGCGCCGCCGCACCTCACCTCTCCTCCTCCGTCCCCCCTCCCCAGCTCTCCTCCCACCCCCTCGCCGCCGCCGGGCCGTCCCTGCCCAGCCCGGGCTCCATGGCGGGCGGAGGTGGAGGCGACGGCTCCTCCCAGCCCCATCCCCAACACGCGCACTCGTCGTACGGCCAGCACCACCTTCACCCGCAGGCCGGCGGTCAGCCCCAGTCCCTCCAGCTGCCCCATTCCCCGTCCCTCTCGTTCTCCCTGTCCCGTGCCCCGTCCCTCGCCCAGCCGCCGCCGCCGCCGCCCCAGTCTCAGCCCGGCGCTCCGGAGCAGAACGGCATCCTGGACTGGCTGCGCAAGCTGCGGCTGCACAAGTACTACCCGGTGTTCAAACAGCTCACCATGGAGGAGGTGGGTCGGCGTCACGCGGTTCCGAGAGACTCCTATTTGTCTTGTTCGAACACATCGAGTCTCCTCAGTCCTCCTGTAAATCTGAATTCCCACCTGCCGCATGGAAAGTTTACCCTGGATGTTCTCGTTTGTGTTGAACGGACTTGTACATTTCTTCCGTTTCCACGCCTTCTGATTGTGTTTTTCTTCGTGTGTGACCCTCAGTTTCTGGCGCTGACAGACGAGGACCTGAACAAGTACGACTTGACCCAGGGAGCGAAGAAGAAGCTCAAGACGCAGCTGGAGCTGCAGAAGTCAGTGTACAGTACAAAGATCATCTCAGTCTGGTTTCGACAGGTGGTTTTATGTGCGGTGAACTCAAGTCGTTCCTAATGAGCCTTCGAGGACAAATCCTGATTAATCAGCTAATTAATCTCTGTTAATATTTCTGCGGCAGGGACAGATTCATAAGTGCAGTACGAGGTTTGGCTTTCCTTGTATTCCCCTTGACGCACGTCCTCCAGGACGCTGGATCAACATACGATCCTCTCTGAATCCTTCTTTGAATCCTCCAGAACATCTGGAAAAAACCTCCATCAGAGCAGACTTTGACCTGAGATCGTCGCACGCTCACAAACACTCTCGGATCTTGACGAGCAGATAAACTTACAGATGCTCTCCGCTCGCATAAACAATAATAATAATGGTTTGTGTGATTGCAGAGTAGATGTTTAAGTAGTGTGTGTGTGTGTGTGTGTGTGTGTGTGTGTGTGTGTGTGTGTGTGTGTGTGTGTGCGTGTGTGTGTGTGTGTCAGTAATGGTAAAGTTCGCCGATGCTTTCGTCCCATTAACGATTAACAGACAAACTGATCAGCTGCCGGTTTCCACAGCGAATGTGGAGCGGTAACGGTTCGACCGGGTGTCAATGGTTAACCAGTCGTAGGAGAGCCGGAGAGATAAGAACGTACTTAGGAGGAGATAACTGGACAGAAGCACGTGCGAGAACACAAAAACACAGACGTGCAAACGAACGTCTTCACGCTCCATCTCTCCTAATCACACACACACACACACACACACACACACACACACACACACACACACACACACTCTCACACATACACATACACACACACACACACCTGGATTCCTCGCATTATCTCTTGATCATGTTTCCATCCCCGGTATCAACAGGTTCCCAAAAGAAGACATTTGATTAAATGTGTGTGTGTGTGTGTGTGTGTGTGTGTGTGTGTGTGTGTGTGTGTGTGTGTGTGTGTGAGACAGAAAATGGAAAAGTTCCTCCAGTGGTATTTTCCATGCCAGAAGAACTTGTTGAGTGGACAGTGTCTCCCCCTGGTGGCCGTTAGAGGACGTTCTCTGAAAACTGTTAAATGCCGACAGAAGAGAAAGTTATCAGAAATATTAATGATTTCAAATATTTTTTCTACAAATATATGAATCACAACAAGCATCAAAATCTCTTTTACTAATTTACAGTCCTGTGCCGACTAATTCCCTTTTCTTTGTCTGTGCTCAGCAGAGAGATGAAGATGGAGAAGCGGTCCTGCGGCGGCATCGCCAGGGTAACGCCCTCCAGTCACATGGGACCCTCGACACACTCCAGCTCCACCGCAGGTATCCCTCATCTCCTCCAGCTGTGTGAGACTGTGGTCGTCTCCCTTTATGAAAGAACGGATTCATATGATTGTGAAAATTGTCTCCGTCACAGCGGAGCGGAGCGTGGAGTCGGAGGCGGCGCCGCACCATCACCCCGTCTCCGCGGACAGCAGCTCGTCGTCGGGCTACTCCAGCTCGTCCTGCTCCCCTCGGACGCCGCTGTGCTGCGACTCCGCCTTCGACCGGAGCAGAGACGTCCACAGGCGTGAGTTCCCTGACGGGACTGTCGGATTATTATAGTGATAAACCTAAAAAGAAATGTTTGCAAGGAAGCTTGAAATAGGCGTTTGTGTTTACCCATAATGCTTCATTGTCTCAGACTTTAAAGCAATTACTTTTACACGAGCAGGTATTAACATGACTTTTTTGAAAAACAATATTTTTCTTAATCATCTATAGAATTATCTTCTCTAAACCTTGGTATTGAATATGAATACACGTATGAATACTCTGTGTCTGTGTTGCAGGCGTGTCGGGTCCAGACGCCGCCGGCGGGCCTCCGGACAAGGACCGGTCCTGCCTCTTCATCCTGAACTCCGGCTGCCCCTCGGGCTCCGGCCGTCCCACGGCCCAGGTCCTGCCCGTCCAGACCGACACGCCCCCCCCTCCTCCTCCCTCTCTCCCTCCCTCCTGCTCCTCTCACCTGCCCTTCGGCCTCCCACCGTCTCCCTTCCACCACCCGCAGGCCAGCTTCCCCCAGGCGTTACTGTCGCCCGCCTCGAGCAACCCGGCGCGGATCCTGATGACGTCGCCGCGAAAGCCCCGCCCCCCTCCGCTGTGCGCGGACGACAGGACTAAGCCGCTGGGCTTCGGCCCGGCGCTCGGCGTGGGGATGGGGGCGAGGCTGGAGAACCTGTTCCCCTCCGCGCTCCAGGACTCGGCGGCGTGCCGGGGCCCGGCGGCGGGCGCCGTGGGTCCGCTGGTGGAAACCAGTTCTGCTCTGACCTCCACCTCCAACAGCCTCCACCACGTGTCCCACCCCCCGCTCCACTTCCACCTCTCGTCCTCTTCATCCCCCTCTCCCTCTGGATACTACTCTTATCCTCCTACTTCCTCCTCCTCCTCCTCCTTCTCCTCTTTCTCCTCCTCCTCCTCTTTCTCCTCCCCGTCTCCCTCCACGAAATCCGGGAGCTGCGGCGGTGGCTTTGTTTCCATGGCAACCGGCAGCAGTGTTCCCGTGGCCGCGGTGCCCGGCAACGCGTACTACCCTCCGCAGCCGACCTCCAGCCCCTCCACGTCCCCGTCGTCCGGCTCCTCGCTGGACCACGGCTCAGGTCACGCGCCCTCCGCGTGCGTGTGCAGCTCCTGCGGTTGCCGGGGGAACTGCGGCGCCTACGGAGCGTTGTCCGGATACGCCGCGGCCGGCTACCTGCAGCCGTTCTCCGCCGGCCCCTCCCTCTTCACCCTGGGCCCCCTGCTCCACCTCAGCCCCCTGTTGGCCTCGCCCGGCGCCGCCGGCGGCACCGGATCCTCGCCCTTCTCCTTCCCGATGATGATGCCGCCGCCGCTCTACCGCCACGGCCCTGCGCCACACGACCAGCAGCAGGGCCTCGGCTTCTACCAGCCCCACGGCTTCATGGGAAACGGAGGGCAGAAGCGGGCGGCGGGCGGCCTGTCCTGCTACAACTGCGGCGCCAATGGCCACCGAGCAGAGGACTGCAAGCAGCCGCCCATGGACTCGGCTCAGCAGGGTGAGTGATGGAGTCACCGCATCGTTTTCATTCATCCACCATATTCATCATTTATTTTGACCTCATGACCTGTGACCTCAAGCTTCCAGTGCAAACAACAGCGGTTTCCTCTGTCGTGTGTCACAGGGACGTTCCGGCTGAAGTACACTCCTCCCTCTGACAGCAAGGACTCGGGGGACTGACCAGCAGGAAACACGGGTCGGACCAGGACCCGTCCCGGTTCCCGACACACTGTTCACAACCGTACCTCATTGTTCCCGCCTGAGGCGCTCAGCGACCGCAGGCTGCCGACTGACGGCGGCGACGTCTTTTTGCCCTTTTTGAATTCTCCCGCAGCGGATAAAAGAGGGACGAGACGAGACGAGGACGGAACCTCTGCCGTCGGATTGCGTCTCATCCCTCCTCGGATACGAACCCGAGTCCCGAGGTGGGAGGTGGGATTTACCCTCTCTGCCACCGCTTCCAGTTCGGAGACTGAACCCGGAGGAAACTCTGTTAACAGACAATCAGCCGCGTCGCCATCGGAGTCTCGCAGCTAAAACGACGGAGCGTTTCTCACCACCGCACATTTTCAACCTCTTCATAAACCATAAAAACACAGAGCGACGGGGGCGGGACACCTTGGAATGTCCCAATGTTTCACCTTTGACTGAATCTGCCGCTGAAGAACTTTGTTGAACTCTGTAAATCCCGTGATCTGGTTATGGAAGGAGAGAATCCGCCCGCAAGGGCTGCGTAACAAATCCGAACCACACACTTATTATATATAGTGTATTTCAAAAAAAATGTTCAGGGTTGTTTGCAGCTAGTAAACAAGAAGGCAACACACCTACTTGTTTTATACCAACAGGGAAGGATTCCCTGTGCACGATGGAGGGATGCATTCAAACATGCCACCGCCCCTTTAAATTTACACAAACAAGCAAAAGGGTTTTTTAAATTTTTTTTTAGATGCAGCCAATAATTGTGCAGCTTGTCTCACTGTGGGACAATAACGTCCATCTGCTCTTCGTTCCTCCTCAAAGATCGAGTTTTAAAAGGAGAGCGACCAACTTTAACTGCTCAGTGTTTTGGGGCCGAGGGTTCGCAGCTGGGTCGCGTGCAATTCTCTTTCTCCGTCGTGTTTGTTTGTCTCACCTCAAGGATCCACACACAACCTTTTTCTTTTTCTTTGTCCTTAGTTTGTTTGCATTGAGACGCCACCCAGAGCCGACTGCAGCCTGGTGCAGAGGACTTTGAGAAGGACGTGAGGTTCCCTGCCTCAAAGTCTCGACTGGCCAGACGTCGCACCGGGGTCAAAGGTGAACGCCGTTGCCCCCCCAAAGTCCACCGTGTCCGACTTCAGTGTTCCCAACGGGACCACGGGAGTTCGATGCTCGGCGTCCTCTCTGTGCCGCCGCTTCACCTTGTTGTTATTTTTCATCGTAACGTCTTTACCAATGATCAACAAGCGTGGCGGGGATGGTTGAGGATCATCAGAACGGGCGACGGGAAACTTCTCTGGGGGTCGATTTACAGAAAGACTCTCAGTGGGAGGTTTGACGCGACGAGTCGGGCATCAGTGTTTAGTTTGTGTTTTTCTTCCGTGTCTCGTTCGAGGCGGATGAACATTTCTACAATCTTTCTTTCAGACAATCAGTTGGGTTTTTTTTTTTGCGACGTTGAGCTGAGCTGAACTTCTGCCGCCTCTTTTTTTTTTGGGGGGGGGGGGGGGGGGGGGGGGGGGGTTTGTAATGGACGTGCACACGTCTTAGTGTCAGATTAAAGCCAAATACATGAATAATAATGATGTTTGAGTCGGATTCTCACGGCGCGCCCGAGTGTCGGGCCTGTGGGCGAGTTGCTGGGCAGGACCCAGAGTTTTTACACAGACACGAGGACAGCTGGTCCTTCAGAGGAAACCCTATCTGTTCCCCCGGAGGGCAACAGCACAGGGACACGGGGCGTTTATTTAAAATAGGGAAATAGTGAACATTCAGTATATATATATATATAGCAACCACGTGCTTTTGTATTTCAATATAACATGTTGTTGTGCTCTGTCTTTTTTTTTTTTATAAAAGAAGATTTTGGTTCATTTCAATTTCAACAGTGCAACAAAACAATTTTTCAGCAGTTCCAAAGAGAAAAAGAGGAAACTGAACCTGAACTTTAATATGGTCCCTTTTTATAGATCAAACCAAAGAAGGCCTTTCTTGTTACCAATAGTTCCACTTACTGTTGGTTTACCTTCTCGTTTGTTGTCGTGTTTCTTCCTCTGGCATTAGAGCCCGGTGACGTGTTGCTTCATCTTTAGTAAAAGAAAAGAAAAGAAAGAAAGAAAGCGTGTTTCTGGAATATTTTGTGCAAATGTTTGAACACAGTTTATAATAATCATCCGGTTCATTTTTGTGGGACAGATTTTTGTACCGATTCTCGTGTGTTTTACAACTCTGAGAGGGGAAAAACGATCTGTTTGAGTAATAAAAAAATATTTCCTGTTTCTGCCTTTCGTCACATCGTCGGCGTGGTTTTATATCAAGAATTTCTTCTATCTTTTTTTTCTTTTTGCTACGGAAGACAAGACTCATTTCCTGAGTCCATCAACATGTCACTGATGGACACACGTCGTCTGCACTGGTTCCAGTATCAGTGACTCTGACCGTGATTGGATGCTCGTTGTGATGTCACTACGTAGCATCACCTGTTGAGAGCGCAGAGATACTTTGGCCCTCTGCAACACAAAAACTAATTATGCCATAATGGACACATTTTATTTCAAAATGGGCCCAATATTCAACTCCAGGTTTTGGGCCGATATGACTTGTTAATTGATCAATTAATCAACTGCTTGAGGAACGTTTTCTGGCCTCAAATAGGACAAATAGTAGTAAAATGATGAAGTTTGCGGTCCAGGGAGCTGATTGGACATTTAAAGATGTCACATTGAGCAACATGTGATGGTCCGTTTCCAGCTCTTCAAAAAAGTTTTTATAGTTTTAAGCACTAACAATTTGCAGCTGCAAAACTATGACTTTTCATTACCGCCGCCAAGGATGTAACATGATTGGTTTGACTGCTGGCAGGATTACGCAAGAAGTTATGGACAGATTTGCATGAAATAGAAAATATTCAAATTAAATCAAAGATAGATCTCGGCATTGGTAACTGGTGAGTTGATTTTGGGAGGGATCTGGGTCCAGAAATGTTTTCCCGTCATAATGCAATAAAGGGCAAAACATGACATCGAGTCATATCTTCACAAATGTTTGTCCAACATTGCGACATAGGGTGATATTCAAAAAAAGAAAAAGGTAATTTCTCAGGGGAATAATGCGAAATCTTGATTCCTCACTTCCTAAGGACTAATTTTTGTGACATTAATAATTTAGGTTTTCAGACCACTTCCTTTTTGTGTTTACTCTAGGAACTAGAAAATCATGTGTAGGATTGTTTTTGCCACTGATTCTAATCTACAGTGAGAATAACACAAGGAACTCAATTATTCTTTTTTTCCCGTCTTTTATTGTTTATTCCTGTCTTTCATCCTTTACAAAATACCAACATAAATACATAAGAGCAGGCTGTGCAGTGTGTGTGTGTGTGTGTGTGTGTGTGTGTGTGTGTGTGTGTGTGTGTGTGTGTGTGTGTGTGTGTGTGTGACACAGAGGAGCACAAGGCTCCACCCGTCCGTCACCGGGGCAACACACAGTGGCTTTCACCAGACAGCGAAGAGTCGAGTCAATGTCGAACAATGAAATGAGAATCACGTTAAATAAAAAACAAAATAAAGATGATAAAAGAGAAAACGCAGCGATATATAAACGCAGCCAAGCCTCAGATCTGTTAAAGAGAAGATGAGGAGGAGGACGAGGAGGAGGAGAAGCGTAACAGCATAGTGAACGTGTGAAGCAAATCAGCTGGATATTCAAAATGTTTTCGTGTGTTAGAGCGCAGCCCTTAAAAAAGCCCACCGGGCGGGTGGAAGCTCCCACAGCGACAGAGACGCCACGTGACACCGAACAACAATGACAGCTCTGTAGGTCAAAGGGTCAAAAAACAGAAAGAAAGATGGGACAGTCCCACCTGCCCCCCCGGTTTCAGGACGCCCCCCCCCCCTCCTCTCGTCAGCATTCACAGACACAACATCCTCATCATCATCATCATCCTCATCCTCATCCTCCTCCCCCTTTCGGAGCGTTGCTCCTCGCAGTGTCTCGGCCACACCCTCGCAACGGAATACCGAAACCATCAAGTCAATATTATCTGTACACCAAGGCAACTTTTTTCTATATATTTATTAATTTTTTCTTTCAATTTTTTTCGCAAGCGAACAATCATCTGTTTTCGAGAGCAAAGCGGCTTCCTAACTTTTCCTTTGTTTGTGTTGTTGTTACAGTAAAGAAGACGCTTCAGGCTACATGGCAGGGATGAGGGAGGGGGGGGTGGGGGGTGAGGGGGATGAGGGAGGGGGGTTAAAAACACAGAAGCAGACACACAACAGAGATGTTTGGATTAATGAAGGGGTTTTTTTTCCCCTGGCAAAAAAATAACAAAACTACAAATCTTTAACTTCCCCCTCAGACTGCGATTTAAAAATAAAAAAAGCTCCATTTAAAACAGCGTGAACCCAGAAACTCCTTCTCTAGTGCCGGTCTCCACAAAACCTCCGAAAAGCAAGGTCGGCTTTGTTCATTGGCTATTCGACAAGTGGTCGGGGGGGGGCCTCCTCTTCTCCCCCCGTCTACGTTATATCACTACTTCAAATGTACTGTAAATATGCGGAGGGGTCAAAGGTCAGACTTTTGCCCCCCCGCCATACATCAACATGTGAATATACAGCCGGGAGAGACACACAACAGTGAGGATAACCGCCGTCGGCGAGGGGATACGAACTACAATTGTCCAATCGCTGGCCAGGTGGTGGAAGAGGAAGAGGAAGAGGAAGAAGAAGAAGAAGAAGAAGAAGAAGTGAGCCGGTTCACTGGGCGGTCGTGGCGGCGGCGGCGGTGGCGCCGAAGGTCTCCTGGGACGCGTACACCATGTAGAGGAAGCCGTCTTGGTCGCGCTCGCGCTCGTACACCTCGGCGATGGCGGCCGACACCGACACCATGCTGTGGCCGTTCACCAGCAGGAAGAAGGCCTGGTTCGAGTTGAGCTGGAGGCGCCTCCTGGTGGAGAGGGGAGGACACGACACCGCCGGTGAGAGGTGAGGAGAACAGGTGGAGCAGACATGGGACGAGGGAGAGGGTGAAATCAAAAAAGACGGGGGGAGAGGAGAAAAGATTAAAGGAAGAAAAAAATGAAGTTGAGGAGGCAACAGAGATGAAAAGGAAGGAAAAACAAAAGGAGCAAGGAAGAGATAAAGAACGGGAAAAGAAATGAGGGGAAAGAAAACGAGAGGAGGCAACAGAGAGGAAAGAAAAGATGACAAGAACACACAGAGGAGCAAGGGTCAGAGAAACGACGGGAGAGAAATGAAAGGAGAGGAAAGGAAGAGATGATAAGAGAGGATGTGAACACTGATGAAAGGATGAAAGACAGGAGGAGAGAGGAGAGGAGAGGAGGAGGAGGAGAGAGGAGAGGAAAGAGAAGATGACAAGAAGACAGAGAGGAGCAAGGGTCAGAGAAACAACGGAAGAGAAATGAAAGGAGAGGAAAGGAAGAGATGATAAGAGAGGATGTGAAACACTGATGAAAGGATGAAGGACAGGAGGAGAGGAGAGGAGAGGAGGAGGAGGAGAGGAGGAGAGAGGAGAGGAAAGAGAAGATGACAAGAAGACAGAGAGGAGCAAGGGTCAGAGAAACAACGGAAGAGAAATGAAAGGAGAGGAAAGGAAGAGATGATAAGAGAGGATGTGAACACTGATGAAAGGATGAAGGACAGGAGGAGAGGAGAGGAGAGGAGGAGGAGGAGAGAGGAGAGGAAAGAGAAGATGACAAGAAGACAGAGAGGAGCAAGGGTCAGAGAAACAACGGAAGAGAAATGAAAGGAGAGGAAAGGAAGAGATGATAAGAGAGGATGTGAACACTGATGAAAGGATGAAGGACAGGAGGAGAGGAGAGGAGAGGAGGAGGAGGAGAGGAGGAGAGAGGAGAGGAGAGGAGAGGAGGAGAGAGGAGAGGAGGAGAGGAGCTCTACCTGATGATCTTGATGAGCTCACTCATGTTGACGTGGTCCGGCACCAGGAACTTGGTCTTGTCCAGGATGGGAAGCTGTTTCTCTCCTTTGTACCTCTCGATGATCACCTGCAACACACACACACACACACACACACACACACACACACACACACACACACACACACACACACACACACACACACACACACACACACACACACACACACACACACACACACACACACACACACACACACACACACACACAATATGTTGGTGTCAACATTTATATTTGCCAATGGGACCATTTTTTGTTTATAGACTTATCATTGCATGTATTTATTTACATTATATACATATTTTTTTTTACATTTACATTTCTTTTTGTCAACCACCTCTTAGGAATCTCTGCCAATTTCATACATCAGCCGGTATGTTAGTACCCGCTCCTACGTGTGGTTGCAAAAAATAAACAAACCCCAACAAGATGGAGCAAGTCAAAATGCAAAATGTCATCTCACAAACTGATGGGTGGTGTCACGGTGGGCGATGCTACGAGAGGTAAAATTAAAAAAATAAAACCTCCATGGGGTCTATCATATCTTTAAATACGTGAAATCAGTGTGAACGCCAAGACCGGGAAAGTAATTGATTTTTTAAAATTAAATATATGCAGATAATAACTAAATTACATACAATGAATCCGATAGAGGATATTGGTGTTATATCGATTTACTGCCCAGTTCGGTCATTTGTTCAGTTGATTAATTTAATATCCATGCTGGAAACTGCTTTACATTCAATATGAAGCTTTTTTCTTTCCCAGTTTAAACAACAAAAATGACAAGACATAAAGAAAAAGCAGCAGATGGACGATACTGTGTCTCCCACTGATGAAAAAAGTGTCGGGTGAAACTCGAGGCGTTGCGCTTTGTGTATCGCCGGTTGCTACGGGAGCCGCTGGACATCTGCCGCCACGGCCCTTTCCTCACGGGACCAGGGAGGGCCGCGAACTCAAGCGGTGAAATAACGAATCGCCGGCCGAGACAAGCGCTTGTGTCAGACGCGGCCCGGCGGCGTCCCGCGTGCAGACAACGAGCAGGAAATGTGCGGTGACATTTCCCGTTCGCAGTGCGTGGTTTTGTGCGCCGGAAGGTTTCGAGTGTGGTTTTGTTTTTTTCGTTTCTTTACTCACAGGTATCTTGTTGGGGTGCTGCTCCCGGATCAGTCGCACATCTTCTACTCTCTGTTCTGCAAGGGGCAGAGATTCACTTGTCACAGCAGCACAGTATCACACAGGGAAGCAAAAATACAGGAAGAAACTGTACATACAGTTTATACAGAGTGCAAAAGTAATGTGCAGTGGGTTGAAGATAATAAATACTATTATCATTATTATTATTATTGTGGTTCTTCTGGGCAAAACGTGAGATTTATTCCGGAGTAGAGCCCCGACCGATTTACCAGCGTTCACGTTTGGCGATATGAAAACTTTTATCGTACAGAATGAACAATGCAGGAAAAAGTATATACAGTATATATTCTATGTCAAAACGTTTATTTTTCTTATGCCAGTTCTACACATTTGGCTGCATTTGAGTTTTCCCATTATTGAAAGTTATTTATAATATAGTCTGTGGTTAACCTGTAAAGTATAAAGCCTCAGGCACAGTTCATTGTCATCTTAGGAATCACTGCCGATGTTTGTTTCCATATATATATATATATATATATGTATACATATATATATATATATATATATATATATATACACACACACACACACACACACACACACATCAGATGATATACCAGCAACAGACTCTTTTTTTTTTTTTACTTCCCAATGTCGGTACTGGCCTCAAACCTCCAAATCAGATGGTTTCTATTCAAAAGTATTGACACATGGGACTCAGAACAAACAGAGCATTGTTCTCTAGTGCAAAGAGCATCAAAAATAATAAACTTCTTTGCGTGGGATTCTCATACGTGAGCATGTGAGTGAAGAAACGCTCGTTTCGCGGGAAACCTGTTCCTGGCGCTTCGTAACCGCGGCTACAGGCGACTGATGGCACACGAACAAAGACTAAATAGTTTCAGTTTTTTTTAAAAAGTGTTTTTTTTTTTATTTTAAATACCATTTTTCTCAAGTTACAAGTTTTACATGTGGCGAAAGCAGCAGCATGTGCACGAGACCATAAAACAACTTGTTTTTCTTCCTTCCACTGTGATACACCTGTGATAAATTGTATTGTATTGTACTCCAATAAAATTGTTGCCACGGTTGCAAGACTCGCACGTTTCATGCCTGTTGACTTAAACGTGAATAAAAATGTGAAGAAGTCTCATCATCTCCAGGGACTTGTGCCCCCGGGGAGCAGAAGCCCCCCACCCCCCCGACGGCCATTAGCAGACAATTCTACAAAATCTCTGATCCAATCAATTGTCCACTTGACGACTTCAAGGCTTCCTCACGAGCGAGCGTGAGGGTGTGAACGGTTTGGAGACAGTCGGGCGGACGAGCGCCGCACCTTCATTGGGACAGGAATGAAAAGTGAAATGTGTCGCGGCCTTAACATGTCAAGGAGGAAGCAAGAACGGCAACAAAGCGTTTCCACCAACTAAAAGCCTATTAGGCAGAAAGCAGAAAATAAATATGAAGAGGAAAATATACAGTTTTTAAGAAAAAGTTTGAAATGGCGTTCATTCCAAAAGTCAAATTAAATCGGACTTCCTTAAACACTTGACATCTCCTGTTTGCACATCGAGAATAAAGTCGAAACGTGAAGAATTGACTTGAAATTTCCAGATTAAAGTGGATTAGAGTCGCTCCTCCAACTGGAGTGGACTTCTTTCCATTGGTCTCTTGTACTTGGGCCCTAACACCATTCCGTCCGTGCGCCGGCATATTTTTTCTATCCCTTCGGGGTTTTTTAAAAAATCTCAGCAAGACAATGTTCATCGGCTCATCGGCTCATCGGCTCACCCTCCACAGGTCAGACTCACATGTCCACCAGCGACCCGGGACAAAGCGGCGCTCCTCCTCCTCCTCCTCCTCCTCCTCCTCCTCCCTCATGAGGATTAACCCCATTCTGAGCCATTTGTAACAACAACAAGAGATAACGCCCCGGGGGCTCACTGCACTTTGAACCGACCTGGGATCAGTCAACAAACCTCTGGGCGGAAAAAACACAAACCATGGTGGAAATGGTAATAACAGTGAAAAAAAGACAGCAGATTTGCTGGAGCCGGTCAAAACATACAAGCCTCCGTGTACCGGTGACCGACCGGTCGCTGGCGCATGGAGGCTTGTATGTTTTGCGAAGAGCACGCCGCTTCCAAAAGGACAAATGTTTGTCTGCGACATTTACCGTGCCGACGCTGAGCGAGGACACGCAGGACACTTGTTCCGTGATTACATTACATCCGGGGCGCGTTGGCCGCAGAGGAACAGAGGCGCTCTTCATGTGTCATCTGTCGTCTCTCGTGGCCCGAGGCCGGGCAGACAAACGGCCTTTGAGCCAAATAGAGGAAAAAAAGAAAAGAAAAAAAAAAGGGGGAAGCAGTTGACCTAAAAGCTCGTGGATTTCCCGCCGTCATATATTTCATAACTGTCACAATATGGGAATTAGTCACTATCATCTGACTCAACGCCGGCGATTCCATTGTGATTTAAGATGAGTCATGGTGAACAAACAAACGGACGCGAACTGCTTCACAGGAGGAAACAGTTTGCGGAACTTGGGACCTGGCGATTGGTGACAGGGACCGGTGACACACTCAAACGTGAAAACCTGATCAAAACATGTGATCCCAGAAGATCGTGTTCACACAACGTCAGTGACACAGACGTCAAATATAAAAAAAAACGCATTTCCGATTATGAATGAAAAGCCTTAGGGCTGCAATTGACGATCATTTTCACGATCGATTCATCTTTGGTTTGGTCCATAAAATGTTGATGGTGTTTTCCAGACTCCCAACGTGATGTTTTGTTTGGTCCACACACACAAAGATATTCAGTTTACTGTCACAGACGAGCAACGAAACCAGAAAATATCCACGTTTCAAGCGTGTAATTTTCTGCCGGCATCTGGTGGTAAAGTTTCAAACCGGCCCCAACTGAGCACCCGACAGGGGACACTTTGGAGCCGTTTTGTGCAACACGACGTAGAAACATGGAGACTCACACTCATGCTGCTCTATTTAACTCAGGGCTGCAACTAATGATTCATTTCAGAATCGATTCATCTGTACATTATTTTCTCGATTAATCGATCATTCTTTTGGTCCATGAAATGTCATAAAATCGTCAGAAATGTTGATCTTGTTTCCCAAAACCTCAACACGATGTTTAGTTTTGTCCACACACCAAAGATGTTCAGTTCACTGTCAGACCGGAGCAAAGAAACAGGAAATAAATTCACATTCAAGAATCTGAAATCAGAGAATTTTGAATATTTCCCGATGAAAACTACTGATTAATCGATTATCATAATCGATTGCTCGATCGACAGTCGCAGTTCTAGTTTAACTCGTTCAAAGTTGATGAAAAATCACTGGTTCTTTGCTGCAGCTGATTATACATGTATGAACACATAGTTATGGACAATATATTGAATTTTCCGTGAATAAGTTCTTCTAAATATTTACACACTGTAGCTTTAAGAAGCTAAAATCTGAGAATTTTGACTAATTGTTTTCATAAAAACTACTTGAACCGATTAGTCGGTTATCAAAATAGCTGGCGATTAATTTTGTAGTGGATTACTAATCATTAACTGTTGCGGCTCTTAACAGCTTGTTAACAGTGTGTGTGTGTGTGTGTGTGTGTGTGTGTGTGTGTGTGTGTGTGTTCGCGCCCCAGTGTCTCATATTCAACAACAACTTGGAACTCAGGACCCACGTGACCCCGTCGTGGTCCTGATTGGCCCCCTCACGTGCGCTGCTCCCCGTGCAGAGTTTGGACCAATAACGTGACAAAGCGGAAGTGGGTGTAAAGTTCATCATACTGGGGGAAAAAAGGTCTTTTTTCTTTTTTTCTCTCCTTGCAAAAGCAGAGAAGCCAACGTGTCCCCCGTGTTTTGTTCGAGGTGCATTCACCGAAACCACTACAGACAACAACGAATCAAACGTAGTGGAAATATATTAATATGCAGTCGAGCTCATTAAAAATGACAGAAGACATGCTGTTAGAAAGATGAAGGTGGATTAACAGACTGAAGTTCAGACATTCGACTGTAATCGTCGCCTTCCCTTCATGCATGAAGAAACAAAAAGCTCACAGATCTGCGACTTCCACTTTCCCTTCGACTCCTTTTATATTCAACTCTCTCTCCACAAACAAACTGTCCCATCCCCCAATCCTGCAGCTCCCGTCCTCTCTGCCCTGCGTGTCGACACACACACACACACACACACACACACCGAGGCCTGCAGACCAAATTCTATTATATTCCATATTCAAACCAGTGTGTGCACAGATAGGAATAATACATGTATGTTATATTGTCTTGTAGATGTGTTGACACACACACACACACACACACACGACTCCTGTGTGTTTATCAAACTGCCCATTAGCATTAGACGCCACAGTTTGACAATAAGCAGCTGTAATTCTCATATGAATATAAACACATTCATAAATCCGCAGTGTGTGTGTGATTATTAAAAACATAACCTACCGTACGTCCTTCTTTGTTTGAAGGTTTTTTCCGAGGGCATACTGCGTCAAAAGTCGGGGGCCAGCTGGGCGGGCAGGAGGTGGAACGCGGAGCTTTGACGCTAAAATTGAAAAGCTTTAAAAAAAATGAGGAGAAAACATTTAAAAGAAACGAATCATTAAAAACAAACAAGTCCGAGGTTTGAGGCGAACAGCGGCAGCAGCTCTGCAGATGACTAGTTGTTCTGATGTCGTCGCTTCCTTCCTCCCTCTCTCTCTTTCTCTCTCTCTCTCTCTCTCTCTCTCTCTCTCTGTGTTTTTATCCCGAGCAAAACAAACCCGTCAGCTGACCGATGACGTCACGCGGCCCCAGTGGCTGCGGCGGCAGATGAAGGTGGCTCTTCCGGTGGCAGCCACAGCGGCCACTGAGCAGTCGACGGGACCGCGAGAAGATTAAAGCTACAGGGTGTAAATATTTAGAAGGCCTTCTTAGCAGGAAATTGAATATATCGTCCATAGCTATGTGTTCATATATGTGTCATCAACTTTGAATGAGTTAAATGTAGTTACATGAGGAGGACCCGACCTCCGCGTGAATCTCCATGTTTGCTACGGCGCGTTGAATACGGCTGTTGCACAAAACGGTTCAGATTTGCTCAGGAAGTTTCCTAAATCTTGAAGTTGGTTGCAACTTTACCACTGAAATGGAATCATTTAGAGTTCTGTTCGCCAGACTCAGTTAAAATGGAATAATTGATGGAGTGGATGCTGATTCAGGAAGACGGAAACCGTGGATGTCTTAAGCAGAAGTATTTATTATTAGAGCTCAATATGGAGGAGACTCCCGGTTCGCTACAGAGATCAACAGGTTCACAGTGTTCTGCGTCCCGTGACAGTCTGCCCATCCCCGGTCCCTGTAGTGTATTTAGCTTGGAGTAAATTTCATCATCTCCCTGCGACTATGACACCTCGAGTGAGACCTCAGCCGCTCAATGATTGTTCCGGCTTGCCATAGATAAGATGACCTTGCTTGGTGCCTGAGAAGACTCATCTTTAAGTTTCTCAGGGAGGATAGACAAAAATTCCTCAGCAACCACCAGATGCCGCCATAAAATTACTAAAATTACACACTTGGGCTTAAAGGACTGGACCATAGACAATATATATATATATATATTTAAAAAATGGATGTAAAACAAATTTCACAAGCTAAAGATTTTAATAAATATCTGTGAAATTCAAATTTCGATTTTTCTTTTGAATTTATGGTCATATTGTTGTGGACATTCCAATTAATTTATTCATCCATTAAACTAATGTTTATTATATAAATAAACATATATGATATATTTATCTTTTTATAGTGTGAAGTGCCTTGAGATAATGTATGTTGTGACTTGGCGCTATACAAATGAAATTGAATTGAATTGAATTGAATGAATGCCTGTCTAACACTAACAAGGGAATATTAATCCATGTTGACAACTCACACATTTTTGTTTAGTGTAGAATTAACAAATGGACAAACAATAATTATAGTTAACGCTTGTTTTAATGGTTAAAATTGTTCAGATGAATATGTATTGAACATTAGTTGCCCCCATTCTATGTTCTAATTTACACAGGCGTTGATTCAATTCAATTCAATTTCATTTGTATAGCGTCAAATCACAACATACATTATCTAAAGGCACTTTACACTGAATATAGATATATATACAAAACATAAAATGAAAATTACAGAAGAGTTTAATCTCAAAGCTGTGACCCTGAGAGCGCAGCAGCCTCATATTTTACATAACCTTCCATATACCATCGAACCAGTCAGGCAGAATATAGTCCATTTATTATCGATAGAACGATTAATAGCATTGCTCTTTATCTAGTTAAGTGTACATAAATTACAGATAAAAATCATGTGCACGACGCAACAGCGAATACTTGTTGGACTGTTAAAAAAAAAGGAAGTACGTACCTCCCATTACTGAATCGGTCCTCTTCTCTTTGCAATGTTGAAAGATTCTGGTCACCCCAGCTCGGGAACTCGGGTATCAAAGTTATCTCCGAGTTTTAGTCAAGGTCGAGATAAGAGATCAAAGCAAGTCACCAGTCCAACTGACCAATCAGATCGCTGGAGTCCCCATCCAACAGGATCCTGACTGGGACAAAAGAGCTGAGAGCAACGTGACAAATAATAAAAGCGCAGCAGTTATTGAGCTGGACGGTCACCGCCCCATTTTTAGAACGGCCGATTCTAAGAGTGAATTTCTGATTCACTCACTCCACTGACGTTTCATAAAATAAAGAGTTTAAAGCCTCGATCCAAGTCAAAAAACCACGAGATGACTCGAAAAACATTTTATTCGGAGCAAAAAAGAAATTGGAAAATGGAAAAAAAAAGCATACGTAATAAAAAAAAAACATTCATTATTATTTTAATAGTGAATGAACTACTCATCCCATAAACCATTGCGAATGCCTTACCAATGACTTCCAACCAATCAGAGACGTCGTTGTTACACTTTAGAATTGTGGGTTATGTAGTATTTCTCAATGAGATCGCGAATAAAAAGTGTTTTTCTTAAAACAAGGTTGATATTGTACATACAGGTGCATATACCATAATTTCACAATCTCATCCCTCGTCGTAAGTCTACCTTGGATGGTTACAAAATGAACACTTAAAAGTAAAAGTGCCTTAAAACTGTGATTTCATTCAGCACTTGGGTAAATACTGTATACTTGCGTAATTACTTGTCATCTCTGCTCACTGGCATCAGTGTTGATGGTACATACTGTACAGTGCAATTTTGGGATGCAGTTCTAATTTTTGTCCAGCAGGTGGAGAACTCTGATCACCTGTTGCTGTTAGTCTGTATCTGAAGGCAACAGTGCCGGTCTTTGGGGGGTTGTAGGGGCGGGGGCGGGGGCGGGGGGGGGGGGCAAAGTCTGGTTCACTGCCCAGCGTCTACCTAACCACTGGCTTTACTTCACAGTTTCAGTGTAGAAATGAATTTGATTTTTGTCTCTGTTTCGTTTACCTTTGATTGTCTTCTATCAAGAGAAGCTTCTGGTGGACGGCAGACGCAGACACGCTGACAATACAAAGGTCATGTCTGTTATGTTTTCCCCAAAAGAAAAAAAGAAGACACAACCACGTCTTATGAACACAAAACCTGCAAAGGGCGCGGGGGGGGGGGTCTTTTTGTCTCAACAGGATGTGGGTATTAGAAATGATCTGTGATCATTCTTTCTCACTCTCTCTCACACACACACACACACACACACACACACCTATGAGTTGGGGGACACTTCTATACCCTTGAATCAAATATTTGCTGTCAATATTTAGGCCGTCTCCGAACCCTCTCAGTACTCAGTATGCCCCCCGCTGCTCCCCCGGCTCATTAGGGGGCGGCGATGTGATTTCATGGCTCTAACCAGGAGGCTCCACAAGTGCAGCACTGGCCTCAGTCAGCTGTGCAGATGGCTGGAGTGCTAATCCGTGTGATATGAAATGTTGACACTGCTATGGTGTTATATATGTTACAGGGAAGTACAATACCAGAGAGGTCGATAACAATAACAGTTGCGGGATATGAAGGGGGCAAAGGTGAAGGCTGGGGGGTCTGGGTGTGTCTATGTGTGTTTTCAGCTTGTACGAGGTTAGCTTCTACTGTGCATGCATCAGTGCCTATAAGAGGAGTCCACTATGTCTTATTGATAACCTGCAGTTCACACTAATTACAAAAATACTTGCAATGTATGCGATGGAACGGATATCAATATAAGTGGAATTAGTGTTGATGGAATTAATCATAGTTTCTTAATATTACCTAATAATGAAGAGATATTCCCAGAAGAAATGGTTCAAAGTAAGGTTGGTGGATTATCTTGAGTGTTTCTGGAACGACTAGGTAGGTGTAATATTATTAGAAGCTTTATTTACCTCAGGTATCTCAAAATAGCTGCAAAACACTGAAACATGCTGCATGGATAGTTGCTGGCTACCAACAGGGACAATGGCCAAACTATTCTTATAATCTAGGTGAAATCTTTGGGATTGGATTAAAAGGTAATATGCCTAGACTCTAAATAAACCACTCTACTTATTTCAAATTTCATATGCAATATAACTACACGAGTCAATCGCAAAGTGAGTCTACTCACCAAAACAGATGGGAGTAAGCAGGACAAAGGCAATGATGGACAACGTGGAGAGAAGACATGACATCCATCTTCTGAGAGGTAAAGCTGTCGTCCTTCACTCACTGGTGGACATTATGTGTGCTCGTTAAATGTCAGAAGATAGTGAAATTCCTCATCCCCCGGGGTAAATCCTTTCTGACCTTTTTCTTCTTCTCCCCAGCCACAACCTTATATCCATATGATTATCTGTTATTCTGTGTTCTGCACCTTTGCAAAGACAATATAGATATGCAACCCAAAGGCTAATTCCTTTGTAATGAAACCGACAGTGAGGGACTATGAAAATTACCTGATAGGGTTGCATATTTTTTATTTTTTGAACAACATCAATAAATTCACAGAACAATATGTATATTTTTTATTTATCATTGCGTTCAGATAACTATTGCGACCATTTATCCATTAGCTAAGCTAACGATTTCAGCTATATCCATTACTTAATCTAACTATTTCAACCATATCCATTACTTAATCTAACTATTTCAACTATATCTACTACTTTTAGCTAACTATTTCAACTATATCCATTACTTAATCTAACTATTTCAACTATATCCATTACTTAATCTAACTATTTCAACCATATCCATTACTTAATCTAACTATTTCAACCATATCCATTACTTAATCTAACTATTTCAACCATATCCATTACTTAATCTAACTATTTCAACCATATCCATTACTTAATCTAACTATTTCAACTATATCCAGTACTTAATCTAACTATTTCAACTATATCCATTACTTAATCTAACTATTTCAACTATATCCAGTACTTAATCTTACTATTTCAACTATATCCATTACTTAATCTAACTATTTCAACCATATCCATTACTTAATCTAACTATTTCAACTATATCCATTACTTAATCTAACTATTTCAATCATATCCATTACTTAATCTAACTATTTCAACTATATCCATTACTTAATCTAACTATTTCAACCATATCCATTACTTAGTCTAACTATTTCAACTATATCCATAACTTCGCCCTAAGTATTTCAACCATATCCATTACTTAATCTAACTATTTCAACCATATCCATTACTTAATCTAACTATTTCAACTATATCCAGTACTTAATCTAACTATTTCAACTATATCCATTACTTAATCTTACTATTTCAACTATATCCATTACTTAATCTAACTATTTCAACCATATCCATTACTTAATCTAACTATTTCAACTATATCCATTACTTAATCTAACTATTTCAATCATATCCATTACTTAATCTAACTATTTCAACTATATCCATTACTTAATCTAACTATTTCAACCATATCCATTACTTAGTCTAACTATTTCAACTATATCCATAACTTCGCCCTAAGTATTTCAACCATATCCATTACTTAATCTAACTATTTCAACCATATCCATTACTTAATCTAACTATTTCAACTATATCCATAACTTCGCCCTAAGTATTTCAACCATATCCATAACTTAATCTAACTATTTCAACCATATCCATTACTTAATCTAACTATTTCAACCATATCAATTACTTAATCTAAGTATTTCAACCATATCCATTTCATTACCATTCATCCATTACCTTTAGCTAACTTTAACAACTGTTGCCTGCTTTTAGCTCCCTGTTTCAACTATGTATCAGTAACTTTATTAACATTACTGTTAACTATTTCACTCCACTACGTTCAGCTATCTTTTTCAACCATCCATGCTGATTTTATTTGGACCCCCCTCCATTACTTTTTAAGCTAACTGTGTTGGGCTAGCTAACCATCACCCTCGATTGCAGCAATGTCACGCTTGACTCAACATATGGATTTATATTACTTCAATCAAACCGTTCCTTTTTGCTATTTTCAAATTAACCGAGGGAGCCCACAATCTTTTCAAGTGACCCCCAAGTGGATGTTTTATTTCATAAGATTTTGCAAAAATCTGTATGAAGCCAGGCCCCTTCCATATACTGTGAGTGTGTGTGTGTGTGTGTGTGTGTGTGTTACAGCCGTTTCTTTATGCTTTGACCACAAGTTAACAAAATAACGTCCCTTGAAAATAGTCTGATGTTCCTTTGGAGACCACTGTGAATCACATGTGTGTGCTGCTACTGTACATTTCAGTGTCATACCCTGCCAACAACAAAAGCGTAAGGCCAACACCTCTGTGTGTGCAGCAGTTCTTGGTTTGTACATCGGTGACATCGGTTGCCTAAAATGACTAAATGTGTCTGTGTGTGTTTACTGGCTGCTCCGAGAAAAGCTGAGCGCTGCAACAGAAAAGGAAAAAAAAAAAAAACCCCACTTAGGATTGTGGCCTTTTCTAGATTACATTGGTTGCGCTGTTGCCAAGACAACAGCAATTAGAAAAGACTAGGTTACCAAGCAGAGAAGCGGCTATGTTTCCGTAGCAACCAAGGTCACGGAGAAGGCTTCTGGGTTTGCGTTGAATCTTAGGAATAAGGAAGACATGACAGCATATCTGTCATTGTAGATAAGTGCTGTCATCCGGTTCACGCCGAATCCATCTGCTTGCGTTTGCATTGACGACTCCGACAGCGGTGACTTCAAACGCAGTGACCTGCCTCATTATTTGACAGTTACGCTTTGTCCAGAATCGAGTGGCGCCACAAGGCTCACGTTTTCTGCAGGAAGCGGGAAAACTTCTGGCAGAATAAAAAAAAATGGCATGGGTTGTGAAATGAAACATTGAGGCCACACGAGAGGACGCAGCGACTCGCCCTCGCCGCCGCACTCGAACCCTTTCTTCTGATCCGGCAGCAGAGACGAGGAGCGCAGACAATGTGTCCTCCTATATGTAGGGCTGCCTGTGCCCGCGGTGTGCGCTTCCCGTAATTAGTTGATTATCCCAGCGTGTTGTCACACGCCGGCTTGCACAAACAACGCACACACACACACACACACACAAACACCATAATGATAATGACATACTATGGCCTCCTTAAGCCTCGATCTGCCAGATAGCATTTACTTTGCTAATGCAAAAACCAAGCGGCTACTTAATACAAATCGATCCCCCCCACACCTCCACCTCCACCTTGTCCTGCTTTGTCAACCCCCCCCCCCCCACATCTCGCAGCAATTGTCCAATTCTTTCATCTCGCCATCATCTTTTCATTTGTAAATGCCTTCTTCGCTCTGCCTTAAACCCATGTTTGTTTGTCTGTGTCTCTCTCTCTCTCACACACACACACACACACACACACACACACACACACACACACACACACACACACACACACACACACACACACACACACACACACACACACACACACACACACACACACACACACACACACACACACACACACACACACACACACACACCTCGCAGGTCCACCGTGGTGTGTAACCAGAGGCCAGGAGAACACTTAATCCCTCTGCACCTGCTGTCCATACCACCGTGACCTCTCGGCAGCTGCCCGGGCGTGCGCCTCTTTTTGCCTTTATGTCTGTTTATTATACATGCGTACATGTTCATGTATTAGCAACTCTGCATTCATGTCAGGACTCCGGGGGGTCCGGGCGGGTCAATTTGGCTACTTGTAGATCTGTTAACATGCGCACGTGTTGGTGTGTGGTGTTTTTTTTTTGTCTTTTAATGACGACATTTGAGGCACACAGATGTTCGGCCGCTTTAGTCCGTTAAAACAGATGGACGTGATATATAAAATGGCACCGTTATGATCCTATACGCCGCAGGAGAACAGACTGCAGGGATCAGAATTCAAATTAAATGTGACGACACTTACACCGTGCGTCTTGTCTGCTCTCCGTATGCGGCGAAGAAGTTGTGCCGAAATCATTTCACGTTCATTATAAAAGGCACATGGCTACTGTCCACACGGCTATTAAAGAAATGTATAGCGAAATAGGCAAGGCATGATGGGAAGAACCTGAATCGTCTTTATAATATAACTCAATTGCACACGGTATATGAGTAAATGTTTTTTCCTGAATATAAGACAAAATACACCCATGTGTATACATATACATGCAAAAACAAACATGGCGAGCAGAATTTAGATAATTTTATTGGCATAAAATATATACAAATAGTAAAATGTAAAAAAAGAAAACAAGTTTAAAACAATATAAAATGACCCTCTTTTTCCCATCTATGTGAAGGGGGGAAAAAAGCGAGTTCGTTGAGACAGCTGCTCGTGGACCAACTGGATTAAGCAATTCTGATATGAATGCACAGCTTTCAGTGCATTGGTAGAGAGAGAGAGAGAGAGAGAAGAAGAAAGAAAAAAAAACACACCTTTGGTTTCATCTAAGAGGTTTGGCTACCTACTGCTCCCTCCTCTGTCGCACATCAATCACTCGCTCTACATTTCCATTTACACTTATTTCCAGCTTCTCCTCCCCACAGGTCCCCTCTTTGTTCTGCGGAGGAAGTGGAGGAAAGAGGAGGCGAAAGGAAAAAGGCAGAATTGCTGCCTTCTTTGCAGGTGGGGGGGGGGGGGGGGGGGGGGGGGGGGGGGAGGGGGCGGAGGTGGAGAGACCACTGTGTGATGGGAGGGGGGGGAAACCGTGGTTTTCTATTCGGAGGAGAATGACTGCTGATTTCTCTGGAGGAGGAGGAGGAGGAGGAGGAGGAGGAGAGGGCGACTAACTGAACAAACTGTTTTGCGCCTCCCGACGGACGACCTGTTTGTTTGTATCGTCACCAGGAGTCGCTCACAGAAGCCCGACGAGTCCTCCCGCTCGAATCCGACCGGCAGCTCACGCGCAGACGTGCCGCATGTGGAAGTTCACCACGTACTCTGCGTTGGTGCGCTGCACGGAGATGGCGAAGGGCTCGAAGGGGTGGAAGGTGAAGGCGACCAGGCGCCGCACGGCGTGATTCACGGGCCGGCCGAGCAGCCCCGCCTGGATCTTGAACTTCAGCAGGCCGGAGTCCCGAGCGTAGAACCTTGCGGACGAGAGAGGAACAGACCGAGGAATCGCATTAAGCTCCTAAAGTCCAGTCGCTTGGATTCAGTTGGTACCGACTGATTTGTGACAGATTGGCGTTTCTGCTCTTTTATTTCGTCTGACAGGCGAGTAGTGTTGATGTCTGAGACATCTGCAGATCAAACTGGAGCAGCAACTGATCATCACTTTCATTACCGATTAATTTACTTTCACTTAAACATTTCACTTGGAACTTTTACACTGTGGTGTAATTTATTACACGACAAAACTAGAATGACACTTAGAGGCCACAGACTGTATATAAAAATGGACGTAGTCACAGAGGCTGGAAAATGAAGCCAATGCAGCAGTGTCTGAAGCCTGTGTTCTCTGGAATCACCAGCAGGGGGCGACTCCACTGGTTGTTTCTATAGAAGTCTATGAAAATGACTTCTCACTTGATTTATAATGTCAGTAAACATTTCCCAGAGGAGTTTAAGGTTCAATAGCCTGTTTCAAGTCTTCTTCATTTTAAAAATTGACGATAAAAGCGTGATTGACAGCTGGACCGTCGAATCGGTGCACGATTGCGGGCGTAGGTGGGCGCACAGAGGACAAGCTCTCAGTCAGACCAACCGGCTCTACGTCTGGTTCCCCGCCCAAAAAACTAAGATGGCGCTGGTCAAAATTCCAAACTAGTCCTGAACAGTGGTCATGACAACCAATAGAAAAATAGATTTTATACTTAACTACGCGTATCTGCTCAAGCAAAATAAACTTACATTTATAACAAAATTATATGTCAACTAGAGATACAGTTTAACAACAAAAGACCATCCCTGTATAAAAAAATATTAAGATTTTTTTTTCGATTCACAACAAATTGTGCCCACTCACAAATATCAGCCCCCTAAATACACCTACATTGCAAAGTAAAAACAAAAATGCTGTATCTGCCACTTTAATCCGGATCCACATTAACTATGTGTCATCGGTTCTTCCCAGCGTCAGGCCCCGCCCCTTCACCATGATTGGTGGAACTCAGCTCAGTAGTTTTGGTGTAATCCTGCTTGTACACAAAAAACAATGCAAACCTCCGCTGAGGCTGAACAATCCTCCACCTATATGCTCCTTCACTCTAAACTTGCATCATCATCACCATTTGACCTACAGGTCTTTTTTCTTCGTTACTTTTTTTAAAAATGTTATGTGTTTGTGAAGAATTGACTCAAAATGTCAAGTTTCACCCTCGAATCCTTCCCAAAATCCTTCCTTCTCCAAAATGTAATCAGCGGTTGACAAGGCCCAGACCTATATTTGATAAAGCTTTGTTCTTTGATAAAGTTTTTCTGTCCATAACTTTTTGAGTAGTTCTGCAAACAAACAAACAAACAAACATCACCTCCTTGGTCTAGCTGTTAAAAGACTACAGTAGTAGTTTCATACATTACACTGATGAATGAATGACGAATCCTTGACATACATTTTCATTTTATTATTCAGAATTATGAATGGACTGGGGGGCCGTACCTGATGGGGTGGTCCCCGCAGGTCTTGGGCCGCTCCATCACCGACACCCACTTGTCGTCGTAGCTGAAGAGCGACAGGTCGAGGTACGGGCTGCTGCTGTAGGACTGCGCGCTGATGGGCAGCTGGCCGAGCAGCCGCCTCACCGCCTCCGTGTGCCCACCGTATTTGGCGTTCACGATGGTGTCCTTGAATCTGAGGCACGGGAGACAGGCGGCCGGGGGGGGGGGGTTGGACGTATGTCAGCGCGACAGAATTTAATGGCAACGGGGGGATTTCCTCATTAGAGAACGGCTGGAGGTGTTTCTGTGGTCGTAACATGTTACTTCTCTTAGCTCAAAACCTTCATTTCACTGGATATCTGAAAATACATTTGTGTTTTATTTAAAAAAGAAACCTTTGTGAGACATTCCTGGATAAATTATGTCTCGTCCTCATTGGTCTCACTTTCCCTCCTCTGTTCTCCTTTTACTCATCAGTCCTTTAAACTCTACATCCACATGTTTTCAAATGTCTTCTCACAAGAGCTGCAACAGTTAATTGATTAATCAATTAGTAAACGACTGCTAAATTAATCGCCTACTCTTCTGATAATAGATTAACCAGTTCAAGTAGTTTTTATGAATTTTTTTTTTTTTAAATTCTCTGATTTCAGCTTCTTAAATGTGAATATTTTCTGGTTTCTTTGCTCCTCTGCGACAGTGAAACTAAATATCTTTGGTGTGTGAACAAAACAAAACATCATCTTGGGTTTTGGGAAAAACGATCGACATTTTCACCATTTTATGAAACAAACAACTAATCCATTAATCGGGAAAATAATAGTTAGTTGCAGCCCCACCTCTCACGTTGTTTTGTGCTGTACTATTTCCAGTCTCTTTCTCTCTTCTGTGAACTGGGCTGCACTCTCGTCGAACCAAATATAACTGCACAACTTCCAGTTTCTCCTCTCCTCCTTCATAACACCGATTCGCACTCTCAACAATCCCAAGTTGAAGCTCTTTACCTTATTTAAACCGTCATTTATTTTGTCCTTCCACTGAGGATTTTGTCACCGACGCCGGTGAGTCGAACCACCAAAATTCAATCACAGCTTCTCCTCCAGCCGCGCTCACCGTCTTAATGTCTACCTTCTATATCCAGATTAAGTCCTGAAACTCCTTCCTCTTCCTCCAGGGGATCGCTGCTGATCTACTTCCCCTTTTCAAACCACCATCTTTAAATCCTTCCTGACATTTGGCTGCACAACATCATTTTTTTCCTATCTTTCGTTCAGAAAGTATGGTCAAACTGGAATATATATATATATATATATATATAAAAATAACTTTTGTCAGGGAAACATTGTCTACAGGACGTTTAGCTCTCGGGTACCTTCTCTGGACCTGCCGGGCGTAGTTGTTGGAAGACGCCGAGCAGGGGAACTGGACGGCCTGGCTGTGCAGCGTGGCGTTCCTGAAGAGGTCGCAGAAGTTCTCGAAAAGCTCCAGCAGCTGGTCGGATGTGTTCTCGAAGACGGCCAGCACCTCTGTGGACACCATGTTGTACACGACGAAGAATGACGGCTAGGGGGGGGAGAGAGAGAGAGAGAGAGAAAACAAAGAATAAACATTATTACTTTTTCTTAGCCTGGGACCCAGACGAATTCTGGGAGCTTGTTTAAATTTGAATTCAGAATATGTTTGGATCTTCTCCATCGGGAAGTGATTTCCCACCGGCAGAAATCTCGCTGGTCCAATCACAACAGATCGTATGATTAAGGGCGGGGTTTATACCGTGACGCGGAGAGAAGCAGCTTTTGTAAACAACTAAGATGGCTGCCGCTGATGAACAAGCATTCGACTAAAAGTACCCGATATTTTCAAATGTCTCGTTCACAGACATTGTGGAATCGTCATCAGAGACGTCTCCTCTCTGCTCTAGTCTGTTGTCATTTTCCGCATCGCTCAACAGACGTCACGTGATTCGTCTGCGTCCGTTAGTAACGCCGTTTGGAAAATCAAAAATGAACCAAGAGTGCCCAGACTAATACGCATTTGAGTATTAGTCTGGCTACGCCAGGCTACATCTTTTCTCTAACCATAAAACAATCCTCCCTGGTCGAAAGTAAAAAAAGAACAAGGCCAGTCAGGAAAAGTGAGTAAATTATTCTATTATCTAGTATTTCAGGTTTTCACCAATAGCTAATCAGCAAAGGATGAGTTCAGATTTCATGTAAATAACATGAGCAGCAGTGATTAAATCTATTTGTAGTCACAGAGACGGAGGAGAATCTGCGAGAGGAGAAACAACGTGTCCTTGGAGACGTGAAGGAGGAATTTCCTTTATACAGCGTGAACAACAAAAAGACACGAGAGAGAGAAAGAGAGAGAGAGGGGGGGAGCAACAAAGAGGACAAGGGGTGAGGAATGTGTGTGTGTGTGTGTGTGTGTGTGTGCGCGTGCGTGCTCCTCACCTGCGAGGGGTCGGTGACTCGGAGTGTGACCACGTCTTCGCTGGTGTATTTAATGAAGAGGTGATGCTCATCCAGCAGCTGCATCTTCCACATCCGCAGCCTCCGCAGCTGATCAAAGAACTGGAAGAATCTGACGACACCAAAAAAAAAAAACAAGAGCCGGGTGAACGAACATACAGTAACTATGATGTATGAATATCTGAACATCCGCACATTATTGAAGTGAACTAGAACAGCCACCGGCGATCGACGATAAATGTAATAATCTAAAACAAAACACAGAATTACCATATTTGTTTAGAGCTGAAATGATTAAATTGTCCATTAACAGAACATTATTCAGCAGCTATAAATGAGAATCAATTAAATGTCATTCTTTAACCCAAAGCGGCAAAATCTCTTTATAAATTTTTTTAACTTCTAAAATAAAAATCATATGAAAATCCATTTCAATCGTGAAAAGTATCTAATGAATAGTGACATACTAAAGACATGACTCGTCATGGGAGTGAAAGAAAATTTGGAAATGACATTTTGAACATCACTTCTTCAACATCACGTGTTGAAGAAGACTTGAAACTGGAGATTGAAATATTAATTACTCAGGAAGATGTTTACTGATGTCATTAATCAAGTGAGAAGTAGAGTCGCCCTCTTCTGGCGATTCCAGAGAATACAGGCTTCAGGCACTTATGAATTGGCTTCATTTTCCGGACGCGGTGAGTACGTCCCATTTTTATATACACAGTCTATGGATGAATCGGAAGGATTGACAGAAACAGGTCGCTGGGATTTCTACACCTGCGGGTTATTAGTTGGGTTAAATCCCACTCTGATTTGTCCCCCCCCCCCCCTTGGTGAGATTGGTTTGAGCAGGTGTGAACACAGTGAATGAACTCGCGACTGCAATAAGACCCTGCGTGGGGTCCACCAGGTGTACTAGACAAAACTGTAGGAGCTCATGTTGTTGTGTTAGCAGCTGCGGGAGAAAAAACCGAGGTCTCATTTAGACGAAGAGGAGCCTTCTTCCTGCATTAACTGTCTTGCTCCCGTCCCAGAAACATCTGACCAATTGGTGGGAAATGCTTAAAACTTTTCAAACTCAACTGAATGTGGACCAGAAAAAATTCACTACAGGTGTAAAGGAGGAGAGAAATCTTGCCTTACCTCCTCTTGGCGGTGGCGCTGCCGTCCTGCTCCGCCCTCCGCCAGAGGTAGACCAGCAGCCGGTGCTTCAGGGAGTTGATGGTTTTGTCGGTGTACAGGCGGGGGAAGCCCGGCTGGCTCTCGGCCTGCGCCTCTGTGTAGACCGCCGACAGAGTCAGGAGGTCGTCCTCGTAGCAGAAGCGCCCGATGGTCCTCACGTCCAGAAACGTTCCCTCTGGAGTCACCTGAACGGATGCGAAACAAAAATGTCATACCCCAGATTCTTCCTCAGCTGCAGATCACTTTTTTTTTTAATTCACTTTTCTGCTCACCTGGAAGACGTGTATGGTCTGCTGCTGCACCGACAGCACGGCAAGGATGTTCCTGTAGAGGTAGAGGCCCTGGTTGTGCGACAGGATGATCTTGTCGCACTTGAAGGACCTGGTGTCACACAGCCTGCCGGTGAGGAGGTCGATAATGTGGAGGGAGTAGTCTTCCAGCGGCGAGCGGGGATTCGGAGTCACAGATTCGTTGTTGCGATAAACCTGGTGGGGCAGAATGAGAGGTAAATTTGTAGTTTTTATTTCCTTCAGCTTCCTTGTAAATTTGACTGTGTCATTACCTCAAAGAAGTACGGCGGCGGCTCTTCCGGGACGTACACGGCCGAGCCGACGATGACGTAGCGGCAGTCGTCGGTGAAGAGGCTGCACTCCCGGTTCAGGTGTTCCCCGTTCGATGCCACATTGGTGACGTGGAGCAGGGAGAAGAAGCGCTCGAACAGCCGGCCACGGATGTTGAGGGATCGCTGGTCGTTGGCTGTGAGGAGAGTCTCTCCCTCTTGGCCTCTGAGCAGGTCCTGCGCTGCCTGGCAGCCTTGGTATTCATAGATCTGGAAGAGGGAACGTTAAAGTTATAGGGAACAGTTTCTTTCCTACATCTTTTAACTATTCATTTTCTCTCCTCTTACCTCCAGAGAAGTCTGGTCGGAGGAGAAAGCGATGAAGCAGCGTCCGTCGGGCGAGAACTTCCTCAGGAAGCACGGCGGCTTCTCCACGTTGACCACGGTGAAGTTGGGGAACAGGTTCTGGTGGAAGCAGCGCACTCGGTACCACTGGGCCCCCGGTCGGCCCGAGCAGATGCGGCGCCTCTCCAGGCGATGGACCACGTTCTGATTCTGGATGCGCCTGGGCTTCAGGGTCGGAGTGTCCTCGTCCATCGCTGCGGTCGGAGAACGACCTTCCTCGGTAGGTAGGTAGTCAGATGTGATGAGAGGACTACATCACCAGCACTTTCCTGGTACCTGCGCTATCAGGGGAGAGTGAGACGGGATGGAACAGATGAGGATTCTCGTTGTCTGAGCTTGGGAGCAAATGTTAAATGTCAAACCCAAAGATGAGATTAAATTGATGAGCTATTTCATCAACTACCCAACTGAATGAAGATCAATGAAGCATGAGAATGTTTAAAACACACTCATGCTTCAATATCCATGCAAGAGGTAAAGAGGTAATAGTCTTTTTGAATAGTTTTAAAAAGTGTCAGAAAATTGAGAAATAACCAAATAAAAAGGTAAGTATGTATTCTATTTTTTATTGTGTATTTGTTATTCTTTCTCTAGTTGCTGCGGTAACTGGTGAAGAGTCTTGTCTTATCTTACATAAAAAAAGAAACAACTAAAGATACATTAATAAGTGATCAGATCAGCAATCAGATAGTTAGATATTCTCTTTTACACTGTCCACACGTACAGTAGATGTATGTGTGAGCGTTTCATGACAAACATTAACAATTATTTTCTTTCTCTATTCAATACTAAAAATGTAGAGATTACTGGTTATATTTTTTTATATTAGATAATCGTGTATATATTGGTCAAACGAAGCTACTGTGGCACCTTTAGGTGAGTTCTGCTAACTGGAAATCAGAATGACATTCATATTTATTTATTTATTTATATATATATATATATATATATGTATGTGATTAATTAAAAAATCTAATTAAAGGCAACGCAGTTATGAAAACTGATTTTTTTTTCTTCCCCTGCAGCCTGTGAATTCACACACACACACACACACACACACACATACACATACACATACACACACACACACACACACTTTGTTTGAGACATGTAAACAAGACCAACACACTGCTTTGTTGTGGGACGTTACCAGTTGGGACAGTTGGCACATGGGTCTGGTTCAGAACCAGGACTCTGGTCCTCGGTGACATCACTACACATTCAACACGATCTGACCCACACTCACTCTCTGCTCCTGAACAGCCCATCTGTGCCCAAACACCTGGAGGCTGCTTCCTGTTTCCCCCTCCCAGCTTCAGCAGGTTCGTGTTCGGCGACAACACGATTGGAACACAGTCACCCGGATCGTCTGTTGCTCACGTGAGTCGGAAACGTCCTTATTTCTTCTACTTATTCCCGCGACAGTAACTGAGACGTGTCACAGTTTCTCCAGACATCAGCCCGACGCACAGCAGCGATGTTGTTAAGCGGGTCGCGGAGGAAACGCAGAAGAAGAAGAACATGTAGTAGAAGAAGAAGAAGAAGAGAGAGAGAGAAGAAGAAGAAGAAGACGAAGAAGGGGCGGAGCGGTGAAGTGTAGCACAGAGGCTGTCGTTTTTAAAACAGCGCCGCCACGTTCTCCTCAGGTGAAAGGTGGTACTGCAGCGTGTAAACTCCATGATCTGGGCCCAGTTGTTCGAAGGTTTATCCAACTGGATTTTGGATAATGGATTGGATCACATCTTGAAAATGGGTTGTTCAAAGTTAGAAAATGGATCATGGACTTGGAATAGATCACAAAATCCAATCTTGGATTTAATCCGCATCAAACCTTCAGTTTGCGTTGTTCAAAACTCTTTGGAAGGATTGGGATAACTGATCCACAAAAATTGGGATTATTCTGGTGGATTTAGACTGGATTTCAGGAAGAAAATGCTATGTATCCTTCAAATTGGTCAAATAAACGTTTACGTCATGTAGTATATTTACTTTTATTCATATTTTGAACATGAATGATAACCATTACAGTGATAAAGTAGATTAATTAGTTATTTGGCTTTTGGTACAGTAAAGTTACACAAAGGATTTTGTTCCCCTGAAATTATCCTCAAAATAGCTGTCGATATCAAACAAAATGTATTCAATTTAAACTTTCTTTTATCACTATATATTCATTACAATCACAGTAATCTGGATTACATGATCCTGGATAGCAAAAGATAGGATTGACAAATCCAGATAATTTAAATCCAGATTCAATTCTTTTGAACAGCTGGGCCCAGAAGGAAATGAGTTACTGGCAGTGGACAAGGCACAATCACATGCGTGCAGTAATATGCAACGTTATTCATGCCTTGATTTATTTCTTTCTATTCATACTCCTATCAATTTTTTCCTTGATCGATGAAATTTTTTCGTACATCTTTGACACGGTTTCCAAAATCTCAGCGAGTGCCATCACTATTGTCCAAAGCAACTCACAACAGAGGTAGGCAGGTAGCCCACACTGACCGGGAATCGAACCCTGACTAATGTACCAAAATCAGTGGTGTGGCCCACTGATCTATATCACATGCTGTATTTTCAAGGATGAGATTAGATAACCACATACTCGAAAAAAACACATTCAGACATGAATTTGGATAACGCAACAATGATCATCAGAGTCAAACGCGCTCACAACAGCAGGGACATTTCCGCAAACCATGCGGGCGAGCCGGGTGGGCGCTGTACGCATGCGCCACCCGGCTGAGATGTTGTCCTCGCGCGGGCTCCTCACTCGTGACATTTTCTGGCAGGAAGAAAAAGCTCCAGAAAATGTCAGGACATCAAGTGCACGTCTGAAAGCAGCTCTACACTGACTGTCTAGTTTTTGTAATCTATATATCCATATCTATATTTATGTATCCTTCAATGATTTACTTGTCACAACACATAGTGGAAGAAAGGGTGAGAAAAAATACTCTGGATCCCGTTAGTCCACGTCACGTTTGCCGTCGTAGGTTTTCAGTTGTTTTTCTGAATATATCATATATATATTTTTGCCGTAATCCTGCTGACGGACAAACAGACGTGGGCGGAAACATATTCTCCTCGGCGGAAGGAATACATGTTGAATCTCGAACGGTTGAACTGGTATTTAATGGCACCAGAGCATCACACTCGACTGCTTATAGTTTTAGAGTATTGAGATGAATGAACATATGCGTCAGCGGTTACTCCAAACATTTGAAGTGAAAGACTGTCGAGTGTTTCAAGCATGAAACGAATTAGATTACAAACGAGTGTTCCATTACGCACACGCGCACCCCTTTGAGGAAACTGAAACAAACTCATTCAACCTATGTATTTCCGCGCGTCCCCGCGTCCGCCATTTTGCCGGATTCAATTTTCAGGAGGTAATTGCAGCCGAGGTTGAATTTGGAGGAAAATCCTCGACGGAGTCGTCGCGCGCGGCGGACGAAACTCCCGCTGATCTGGCCCAAGTGCCAATTTGCCGATCGGTAGGTGGGTTCGCAGGTGAGCCGCACAAGTGCTCCGGCAAAACTTTGAACATGATTATAATTGCCTTGAACTACATTGGCGAGGGGGGGGGGGGATCAAAAATAAAATTCAAAAAACCCCTCAGACCACCTTTGGCCACCACTTCCCCTCCAGTGTACGTACAGTAACTGTCCTGTTTGTTTAGCCCCTTTCATTTAATTGATTTGTTTACGGCAGCATGCGGAACGTGTGAACCCGAGGTGACTGGACTTTTGCCCCCCCCCCCCCCCATAATGACGGATGATTAAATTATGATTAGCCTACTTTTCTTAGCATACATGGTTCTGATAGATTGACAATAGCATTATAAAGAGAGAGAGAGAGAGAGAGAGGGAGTGAGAAAAAAACAATAATGCTCACAGTACGTTTTTTAGTCTTGGAAGACTGCTAATGGCTCTTTGTGCAATTATCCCTGACCAAAGAGTCTCGTTAAAATGTTGTAATTTTCCGTAAAAGCGCAAGAAGTGGGGCATAAAAGGCCAGTTTGAAAAGAAGAAATGAATGGGGGGAAGGATGTGAAATTATCCACTTTAAAATCTAATGGCATTTTCCCTTTTTTTCCACTATGTCTGATTAAACCTGCGCCTCATGATGTACGCGTGCGTGCGTGCGTGTTCACGTGGGTCTTTTCAAAGTCCCGTTTGAGCAGTGCCTGTATTTCTTGTGCCTCCAAATTGTGTGTGTGTGTGTGTGTGTGTGTGTGTGTGTGTGTGTGTGTGTTTGTGCGGACGTGCTGGTGCGCCGCACGACAATAACCCACACAGGAGTAATTCCAAAATAGAAACTATGTACTACCCTCGCCTCAGCTTTTAGCATCAGCCCACGAAGAAGAGGGGAGACGGAGAGTGTGTTGAGTGTTTTCATACGCTTTTTTTTTTTTTTTAAGCCTATCCGCCCAGGAAACACAACGTATAATCATTTTTTGGGGGGTTCGTCATCCTTCCGGACACTTCACTGCCCACAGTGGACTGTGTGTCTGTTCGTCCCCCCTCGCTGCCTGGCTCTTTCCGTCCAGGCGGAACAGCGCGGACGTTTCCGCTTCCCATGACTGCGTCGCCGCGCGCCAAAATTGGAGTCACCCGGAAACTTTGCGTTGTTCTCCTTTGAGCAGTCGAGAAAAGGGAAAAGAACGGTAAAAGAAAAAGCAAGTGACTCTCCGTGGCGCAATCTTATGAACAGTAAAAGTTTGAAAAATGTGAGGGGGGAAAGAGAAACAGAAACCAATGGAGCGGAGTGCGAAGTCTGCAATTGCTGTTATTATCGTCATTAGTAGGAACAGAAATTACATTAAATGACACCTGGAGGAAAAAAGTATAGAGCATATTCATTGACATGATAAAACTCCTCTATAAAAAGACATTTAGAAAAAGGTTATTCAAACCTCACCGAGAAATACATTGTTTTACCGTTTCCTCCATCTTTTTTCTTGCAAAGACATTTGCGTTTGGCATTTAACAAAAGCTTTTAACTTTTCTCTCCAGCCTAATTTCAGAGCGCGACAGGACGTTTCAGCGATGCATCTGTTTCGCTCCTTGTGCAGCGGAGGTTCTCCTGCATTTTCCTTTTCCTTCTTTTTCCGCGAAATTATAGTGATCACAAGTGCATTATGTACAGTACGGAGGGCCGGATTTGCTGGAAGCATCCCCAACGCAGGGACTGTGAGAGAGGAAGGTGCAGCTTTGTCTGTCTCCTGCGTGGATGGATGAACGAACGGGCCTGCTACTACCTGGTAACTGCCCGTAACTGCCCGTAACGGCCCGGTAACTACCTGGTAACTACCTGGTAACTACCTGGTAACTGCCCGGTAACTACCTGGTAACTACCTGGTAACTACCTGGTAACTGCCCGTAACTGCCCGGTAACTGCCCGGTAACTGCCCGGTAACGGCCCGGTTACGGCCCGGTAACTGCCCGGTAACGGCCCGGTAACTGCCCGGTAACGGCCCGGTAACTGCCCGGTAACGGCCCGGGGGTGAATCGGCCGAACCCTCGGTCAGACCCCTCCGATGTTTTGTATTTCCTGTTTACAGGGCCTGTGTTGTATTTGAGGCCTAGAAAATAAAATAAAAAAGCCCATGTCCATTTTAAAGTGTTTGCACATTAAAAAACAATTTGTTGCATTCCAGTTAGTGCTGAAAGAATCATTCAAAACCCCGGAGATAAGATAAGATGAGACTTTGTCCGGGGAAAATCAACAAACTATAGCAAAATGCACAATACAAATTTAAAAGAAATATTAAGAGAAGACTATAAAACAAGCTATAAACATTATATATCTTCTTACTGAAGTATATACTTTACTTCAGTGAACTCACACTACATTATTAAAATACATAATAATACATAATGAGCCTTTCTTTGAATATGTACGCAAGTCTAATAAGCAAAATGCACTTAAAGTGTGAAAGGTAAAAGTACAGCGAGTGTTATACTCTATATTGTTATTATATATACTACATATTATATCGTTGGATCATTTTTACTGATGTATAAATAGGATTTTAATGTTTGGAGCTGCTTGAAATGTGTTTTATTTAAACTATTTAATCTACAATAAAAACTAGGGGAATACACTATACTTCATAAGCTTATCTGGTGTTTTGCGTGTAAACATTTTGGTGACACCACAAACAAAGTACAGTACGTCACTGAGTTGCGATTCCTTCTTCATATGTTTTAGTAGAGAGTCTGATTTTAACAAATAAAATCATTTACATGGCGTCTCGAGGGTTGAGATTGGATGCACCTGGACTCCAACGAATCAAATCAGACCTTTCTGGATCAAATCTAAAAGAATCATATACTTGTGGTCACATTGCACATGTAGTCCGAATGTGGCGGAGCATCAAAAATAATTTCCCTCTATCCTAAGTATTACTAACTACTACTCCATCTGATTCGGGCGTAGTGTCCTGGCTCAACATTTTTTTGAGCCAGGAGCATTTTAAATCGACATGTTTTTGCAAAACAGATCTTTGATACCACTCATAATGTATTTACCCTCAGGCGGTGTATGTGTGTGTGTGTGTGTGTGTGTGTGTGTGTGTGTGTGAGTGTGTGGTGGGGAGGCACGAGCCGAGTGTGACAGGAGCATGAAAAAGGGATGTAACATGGATATTTTACCAACAAGAAAAGTTCATAGGTTAAATATACTCACAGGACACCACACACACACACACACACACACACACACACACACACACACACACACACACACACACTAACAAACACACACACACACACACACACACACACACACACTGACACCCGCTGTCCTGTACTGCTGTTTGTCTCCATCGTTGTCATTTCAACATTAATAATTTGGTCAAGAGATCAAAAGTTATGGGAAGAAATAAGAATTCCACTGCTCACAGTCATTTTTCCCAGTGAAGCGTAAATCAATTTCCCATTTAAAAAAAAACAACAAACCCACACGTCTCTCAATTAGTCCCGTATGCGTTTTCTCTAACCGGCTGTCATTTTCCTTTAGATGGAAAAATGATTCCTCAGCCTCATGTGTGGAATTGGTTGCAAGGGAACCCTCCTGCTAAATGTCCCACATTTTCAATTTTCTTCAAGTGAGGCATAATTTTAGACGCGAGTTACCAGGGGGAACGGACGGATGGCGAAAACGCAACATCCAGTAAGTGTGTGTGTGTTTTCTTTGCATGTCCATGTGTGCACATACTCATGTGGGCCAGAAATGATCCATTCCTTTCTGTTGATCATGGCAAACAACAGACAATTGCCATTTCACAGTAACAGTAATAATGTTGGATTTTTTCTTGTGTTTTGCATTCGCCAGCCTTTAACGTGATGGAAACAAAATGGCGTAGGGCCTTCCGTGTTTATGGCTGTTATTGTGTGTGCGTGTGTTTCTGTGTGTGTGTGTGTGCGTGTCTGTGTGTCTGTGTGTTTGTGAGTGTGTGTGTGTGTGTGTGTGTTTGTGAGTGTGTGTGTGTGCGTGTGTGTTAGTTAGTGTGTGTGTGTGTGTGTGTGTGCGTGTGTGTGTGTGTTAGTTAGTGTGTGTGTTTGTGAGTGTGTGTGTGTTTGTGAGTGTGTGTGTGTGTGCGTGTGTGTGTGTGTGTTTGCAGAACAGAGAACAAGCATGAGACATTAGGCGAGTATTGATCATGAGCAGGACGTGGACAATTTTCTCCACGGGGTCAAACTTTCCGCCTCTCTCAGGTTCACGGCACAAGATAAAAAAAAAGACCAGGGACACAATTATATTTGCCATTTTTTCCCCCGCCAAAGCAAAAGAGAACATGCTCAAAGGAAGAGCATGAAAAAAAGAAGAGGTCACCCGAACTTGCCTCGCTCGCCTCTCACGTTCCCCCGAATCAGTCGGGGGCGAGCGGCCCTGGCGGGGGATTGAGCGGCGGCGCACATCACGGACCGAGTCTCAACAGCCGGAGTCGGAGCAGGCCTGTAATTTCTGCCATTTGAGAGTGTGAGCTGAAAAGCAGAGTGATGGGCACTTTTCTGTTATTATTCCTTTTGGCAGAGTGCCGGCTGAAGGAAACAACCGCGCTTCAAGAACGTGTCCATCAAGTCGCCGCGGAGTATTTTGGAAATGGCATTTGTAAAAAAAAAAAAAAAAAAAAGTAACTCCGCCGCGTTGCGTCCTTTACTTTGAGAAGAAAGAAAAAGAACCAAATTGCGGCCGCACATGTTGCGGTGGGTCGCCCGCCACCCCGCGTCTGTCCTTCCGCGCCCTTTTTTGCGTCACGCGGCAGCAGCTGTTTGTGATGTCGCAGCTGCTCCACATCATGTCGTTCGTAACACTCAGATCCACCGTTCACAAGCGGCACGCTGCCAAAAAAGTCCCCCCTCGTTGCTGAAGAGCGCCATGTCGTGACAGCAGGATTCAATAAAAGGGACAGATTGGAGCGAAACGTATTTAATCGTATCGGAAATTCCTCCTTTTCACCTGCGGGGGCGGCCGCGGCTCGGGTGGTGGAGAGGGTCGTCCGCCGACCAGAAGAAAGATGGTTCGATCCCCGGCTCCTCCGGTCTAGAAGACACAGTCCATTCACAATTTACACCTCTAGGCCTCAGTGGGAAAAACACGTTCGACCTTCCTGCCTTCAATTCAATTTCATTTGTATGGCGCAGCATCACAGCATACATCGTCTCAAGGCACTTCACGTAGTGAGGTCAATAATACAACATGACAGGGAAAAACCCAACAAATCCCACAATGAGCGAAGCACTTGGCGACGGGGGAGAGAAAAAGAAATACTCCCTCTTCGCCTTGAGAAGTCAATTTCCGAAGAATCTCCAGCGTTGTGTCAAAAAAAAACTGCCGACAAAATGGCTGCAAAGCTACAACGGGCAGGTCCGCGCGCAGGCGAAAATAAAATGCCGACATTTTAAGCTGGTAATAAAGCGCAAAAAAAAAAAAATGCAGATAAACTGAGGATTTAATAATAATTTTTAAAAAACTAACAGACTTACATTGTTAGAAGGTAAATGATAAAAATCAAACTAAAGTTATCCATCCGGGGTGGAACACGAGGAAAGGATGAGCGGAACAGGAGCTGGGACAGGAGTGTAAGAACAGAGCCGAAGACATCCCGGACCGGACCGGACCGGACCGGACCGGACAGATGAACTGAATCTTGACGTGACCCAGAAGTATTTGATCGGCAGCCATGATGAGGGCTGTTCGAATTCTCTAAATGCAAGAGTGCTTCCTTTCCCATCTCCTTCAGCAGAGGGTACACTGGAGCTTCCTCAGTGAGAGTAAGGAGATATAGACGACCCGCAATTCATTGCGGCAGCGATATTTAACGTGACGCGCTGCGCACGCACGCACGTAAACGACTCAAGGTGAAGTAGAAGAAGAAGAAGAAGAAGAAGAAGAAGAAGAGTTTGAATATGACCCAGAAGTGACGCACGTCATCATGTCAGTTACTGTTACATATGACTCATAACATCTGATGTCACATGGTGGCGAAACACTGAAACATGCCGATGGAGCCGCTGAGGGGTTGTTTTTGGAGTTCATCTTAATTAATTTGTAGTTTCACCACGACAGACACACGTCGACAACATGACGACGTAGTTAGTGAAAGTGGAGTGGGATTGTCTGAGTCGGGCCTTTTTTCTTAATTCCTTTCAGTCCTGCTTTACACCTTTCCTTGACCTCATGACCTTTTCCACCGAGGTCAAGGAACAGCAGATAGGGAGGACGGCTGGACCGCACCCTGGGAGCACGGACACTAAATACACAGGGATAACTGGACACAGGGGAAAAGCCATTAGGGAACAGTTGCAGACAATCACAGGAGCGGGAGACACAAGAAACACAAGGTGAAACCAAAGTAGCTCGACTGAGGCAGAGACACACCAGGAAGGCAAATGGAGGAAACAAGTGACATAAACAAACCCACAAGACCACAAGGGAGAAAAAAAAAGAGTTCACAAGAGTCATTTTTCCTGGAACTTTTCTTGCCAGCCCTCATGCAAAATGTCTGGGAAATTAACAAGGGTGAACAGACTGTGGAGCCAAGATGGCGGCAGGCATATTCTAGATGTTTTGGTTTCTTTTTTCTTGTGCGGTGGGAGGAAGTAGAGACATGTCGTCCATCTTTACAATCAATGACTCAGACTTAGACAATACTTGTTAGTTGGTTCGGTCTTAAGATATTATATAAGTATGTAAATATATTTTACACACACACACACACACATACACACACACACACACACACACACACACACAAATGTATAAAATATCAGCAGTATTATTCCTTCATCGGAAATCAAGATTCCCTTTGAATACTTTTGTTCTGTATTTTGTCTTTTACGCTGTTTGGACTAACGGCATCATTTAAGTCTCTATTCCACCACACACCAGTCTTGGACATTACTCTCTCACGCAATTTGAGAAGTCACAACTGTCTTTTGAAGATGAGCTGCCGTGTTGCGAGTGCTTTCATCAGCCGCGCTTATGAATAAGGAAATAAGGAACATCAACCAAACCGATCGCGGCGAAGAAATCCAGGAGGCCATGTGGATGTTTTTCCTGGTTGAGTTTGAAAGTTTTCCCTGTGTCAGCTGCACAGCTGCTCCCCCCCCCTTTGTCTACATCATCTCTCTTTTCCTCCGTCTCTGTCGCCCGCGTTCCAACCCGCCTTCGCGTTAGCAGGTAAATGAGGTTCTTAGCGAGTATTAACTAAGATCAGCGGCGGTTATCTGATCAGAGCAGGTCACATGGAACAAAGACTTCTCCTCTTCCTGCGGCCACCTGCACTGCCCCACTACAGAAGAGCGTGAACGGCCCTTTGTGTGTGTGTGTGTGTGTGTGTGTGTGTGTGTGTGTGTGTGTGTGTGTGGTCCAGGTATTACTGTGGTGGGGGAAACCTAAATTTGTTCACACATCATTTATGACTTTTGAAGGTGAAGACATGTTTCAAGGTTAGGCTAAGGCTAAGGTTTATGTTAAGGTGAGTGTTGGGGCCTAGGCAAGTAGTAGTCAGTCAATCTGAAGTAATGGAGACATGACTGTGTGTGTGTGTGTGTGTGTGTGTGTGTGTGTGTGTGTATGTTTACCTGCATTTGGACATGTGACTGAATGCTCATGTTTGTATGTTTATCTATGCATCTATGCGTGACTGTGTGTGTGTGTGTGTGTGTGTGTGTGTGTGTGTGTGTGTGTGCGTGTGTGTGCGTCTCCAGGGCCGAGGGCCGAGGGGTGGGGGGGTGGGGAGTCGACAGATGCTCCTTCTCAGTGAACACAATGAATTACTTAAAGGCCGTTAAGCCAAACACGGCCGCGCTTCGCCGCTGGTTTACCCAACACTGATAGGGCCATCTGCTGAGGCGACTCTGCCTTCCCCGCCGCCACTTTGCGGACACGTAACCAGACCAGCTTATCTGCCAGGGTGCCCCCCCCCCCCCCCCCCCCCCCCCCCCCCCCACGCTGCTGATTAAAAACATCAGGACTTTTTTTTTTAACAATTGTCTTGTGTGAGGATCTACTCAGGTGTGCAGCTCAATGCCTGTAAAAAAAAAAAAAAAAATGGTGCGAGGGGTAAAGTGATAGGCCGAGGCCGGAGTGTAGGGTCAGGTATAGGTCTACAGGATGAACGAGGGAACGCAGTTTGTGTTGTGAGTTCAACAGATGCAGAGGCAGAGGAGAGGACAATAAAGACATATAAAGGTATATGCAAGCGACAGGATTCCAAATAATGAGACTTTGACAGCGATGGGTTTGGGCGATTTGGGCCTTCATTTGGAGAGAGGTAGTGAAGGAGGGACAGGGAACCATGTGGGACAGTGGGGGGACCAGCAGGGGACCAGCAGGGAGTCAAACTGGGGACCCGCTGCTCAAGGCGGATGCAGCCGCGTCGTACGCGGCCCAACCATCCGGAGGGTGGCGCCGCCGCGCGACACTTATCCGCCAAACCCGGTTCTTACACCTTCCAGGTTTTTGTACACGTCACATTTCAGAGACGAATGAACATGAATGTTTTTGAAAAACCGTAGCTGTGAAATGGGTTCGTTAGGATCCTATTTTTGAAATTGCAATTTGGGTTTGGGTTTTTAGACTCCATTTCCTGAAGGATTTCACAAAGTGGAGTTTTGTACGTGAGTGGGCGAGTAAGTCTGTTTGTGTGCCTGCGAGCGTAGGTGTACAATATGTACCTGATGGTCATGTGTGTGTGTGTGTGTGTGTGTGTGTGTGTGTGTGTGAGTGATATTTGGAGTGGTTGCCATGCTTACAGGACCCTCTCTATAAACCGTGGAGACGGAATTATAGATTTGGAAGGTCTCTCTCTGTGATGCTGTTTTGGACCTACTTCAGTCAAACTGTACTGTAAGTGCAATCTCTGCCATTTTCAACTCCATGAATATATAGCAGTCTTTTTACAAACTGATTAAACTGCAAGGAGGTGTTTTTGGCCCTTACTTATACTGAAACTTATACATGTCTGTCTTTTTTGTGGTATTTTCACACACTACGCTGTTTGTGGCTTTACAGCTGCTGAACTAAATACATTGGCTTCAATGTGGAGAAAAAAATTCAAAAATGTTCGCAATATTTGAAAAATAAAAACCACTTACGCAGCCGTAAAATATTTCTGGGTTTTAATTGAAAGCAGCTTAATGCAATGTCATGGTTGAAACCATGTAATTTTTGTGGGTGTCACATTTTTTTCCACATAATTGCCAATGCTCCGGTCGTCCCAGTGGGCTCATGAAACCATCGCAGAACCCATTAAACAAGCCCAAGAGTTCACCGTCATCCAGCCAAATACAAGGTTGTTGGAGGACATTTTCCTGCCAAGAGCATTTATTAAACAGGTTTTTTTTAAAAACGAAAACGCACAATATGCAATCTAACAAATGGTACCATACGGATCTGTGTGTGTGTGTGTGTGTGTGTGTGTGTAAGTAAGAGGAGGTTCCCATCGCAGTGGGTCAAACCGTTGGGGATATATATCCGGACTAGAAACCAGTTAATTGGGGACAGAAACTCCGTCCTCAGTTGGTAAAAGGCTGTTTTTTGTGTCAGTGGCAAATTAGGGTGAGGTTCAATCTAGGCAGGTACGATGGCAGACTACAAGATGGCTGCCGGGACCGCATGGCGGATGAGTGTGTGTGTCTTGTGTTTGCGTTTGTGGCCAGTGAGTGTAGGATGTAAAAATAAAACAAATCCAAAATAAAGAAACCATGTAAACCACCAATTGAACAGTTAAAAGAGGACAAGAAAATATAACTTTACTGACGATACCAACTTGGTAAATAAGGCGTCAACTGAACAAACTCCCACGACGCCAAAGGAAGGGAACATATATGTACTGGTTTGGTCAAACCAAATACTACACAAGGGGAAGACAAGATGGACGCCAACAGCAGCAAAATACAAAGCAAAACTATACCAAACCCAAATACCCCCCATGATATGGGAACACATGGTTTAGCCCAATCAGCTGGTTCCAGCATTTAGGTGTCCTCAGCCCTCGGCCACGCCTTTTGCGGAACCAGGAAGAGACGTCCCCCATGCTCCCGGTAACTCAAAGGTAAAGAAACAACACAAATGTGTTTGATGTTAATGAATTTACTGCAAATGGAATTGAACTTTGTAACAAACTAAGGAGATGAGATGTTGACACAACAACGTTGTGGGCAGCGAAATGGTCAGGGGAGTGTTTGAGCTGCATTACCATGTGTGACCATTGGAAGGTGCTGGTGGGTGGATTTTGTTAAGGCCAAGCTAGCAGTTTCCACCTGTTCCCAGTCTTTATGCTAAGCTAATCGGCTTCCTTTAATCTTTACGTAAAGTGCTATAATCCTCCTGCCATCCATCATCTGCACTGCGCCCTATGCAAGAACACAAATGTCCGCAAATGTTACTCCGGACATTTTCTGGAACTTTTCCAGCAGGACCCCCAGTAAGTGTCCTGGATAGTGTCCGAGTCAGCCCATGTGAGAATGCAGCAGGAAAATCTCTTCCCAGGCAACGCCCCTAGCCTGAATATGGATGGATGGATGGATGGATGGATAGATTTGTAGGTAGAAAGATAGATATATTTATAGGTAGGTAGATAGATAGATATAGATAGATAGATAAATAGATTTGTAGGTAGAAAGATAGATATATTTATAGGTAGGTAGATAGATAGATAGATAGATAGATAGATTTGTAGGTAGAAAGATAGATATATTTATAGGTAGGTAGATAGATGGATAGATAAATAGATTTGTAGGTAGATAGATAGATAAATAGATTTGTAGGTAGATAGATAGATAGATAGATAGATAGATAGATTTCTTTATCTCTCTCTCCTTCTCCCACTTTTTTCAATCTCTCTCTCTCACTCTCTCTCTCTCTGCCCCATGTATCTACATTACATGTCAATAACTCTGTTTTCTCTCTCTCCTAGTAGATCTGACCCCAGAGCTGCAGGATCCAAACCCGTCATTATTATTATGATTATTACTATTATTATTATTATTAATAATAATAACATCATTGTATTTATAAGTGTCAGTTTTCACTAAGTATAAGTATCAGTCTGGTAGAAATTAAAGCAACTGTTATACAAACCCCCCTATCCCCCGATATGTTTTCAGTACATGTCACTAACCCTGTTTGTGTTTTCTATCTCTTCTCTCGTTGTGGGATTTGTTGGGTTTTCCCTGTAATATTGTGATATTGACCTCACTATGTAAAGTGCCTTGAGACAATGTATGTTGTGATATGGTGCTATACAAATAAAATTGAATTGAATTGAATTGAATTTGTAGGTAGATAGATATATTTATAGGTAGGTAGATAGATAGATAGATAAATAGATTTGTAGATAGATAGATAGATAGATGGATAAATAGATTTGTAGATAGATAGATAGATAGATGGATGGATAGATAGATAGATTTGTGGGTAGATTGATAGATATATCGATATATAGGTAGATAGATATATAGGTAGATATATAGGTAGGTAGGTAGACAGATGGATAGATGAACTTTATTGATCCCAAACTGGGAAATTTGGGAATTGAAATAATAATGATGATAGATATGATGCTGATGAAAAATACAGGCCAATATCATGTTAGTTATGGATTTGGAGCCTGCAGCTCTGGCGTCGGTCCAAATGCGTGTATGATACTCAGACATCATGTTTCCCCTCATGATATGTCAGAAGTCCCATCATCTCTGTCTGTCACAGTGAAGCGTGGTGTGTTCACTGTGAGCTGTCAGAGTGGTACAGTACAGCGCAGTCGGCCTCATTAGTCCCTCCCCCGTCACCGCCGCCGTCAAACTGCTGCAATGTACATGGAAGAGCCTTCGGACTTGACTTGGACGTACGTGCGCAAGGGGAAAACGGACAAACGCAGGTTATGTTAAAAACCCTGTGTGTGTGTGTGTGTGTGTGTGTGTGTGTGTGTGTGTGTGTGTGTGTGTGTGTGTGTGTGTGTGTGTGTGTGTGTGTGTGTGTGTGTGTGTGTGTGTGTGTGTGTGTGTGTGTGTGTGTGTGTGTGTGTGTGTGTGTGTGTGTGTGTGTGTGTGTGTGTGTGTGTGTGTGTGTGTGTGTGTGTGTGTGTGTGTGTGTGTGCGTGTGATATGACCTATTTCAAAAGCTACACAAAACCCAAAACAAAACCCGCAGTGGGAAAAAAAGAAAAAGAAGAAACAAAACAAAACTGGGGAGAAAAAAGAAAAAGAAACTAGCACTCGACGACACAATGGCGTTTGTCACAATGGTTTCTGAGTCCGGGAAAATTAGAAAAAGTACAATGGTGCACTAGCGCTCACACAATGGCCTTACGCCGGGCGCCCGTTTGTCTGAGATCGCTCCTCTTTCACGGCATTTGTGCCGTCGCTGACAGATTGCGTGGAGCTGTCATCTGCTGAGCGACTCGAGTTCACGTGAAATGTAACATCAATTTTTTTTAATCGTCTTCCAATTTCCTCATTGGCCTCGGATACCGCTGTAGTGGCTGCACTTTACAGCATATGTACAGTTCGATTCATGCAATCTGGGTACACCATGAGTTGGCCAGTCTAAACATTGAAATCAAAATAATACAACGCATGCACGGTATTACATTTGCTGTCTGGTGCCTTGGTTTTATATTTGCGATGAAGTAAAAACAAGGAGCGTAAGGTGTTTTTATTCATGAATTCATAATTGACCCTCTTGGCTGCGACGTGTCAGTGATACCTGATTCAAACAGGAAGAGGCTTCCGTGGAGCTGGGGTTGGGTCACAGTGTGTTCTTTGGGGGAGGGGGGCGTGAGCAGGGCAGACGCCCCCCAACGTGTCACCGCTGGTGAGTAATTTGCAGCCGCGCGTGCTAATATCTTGGCCCCCGCGTTCATACGTGACCACGATGGCGGTGACGACCGTGGGACGAGTTCATTCAACCAATCTTTGCATGAATTAATAAATAAAACACTGTTTTTTTTTTAAAAACCCCTTTAGGTTCGTCCTTCATTCCACAAAGGAGTTCTCGAAATGTCTCCAAGAAGTTACGGTATTACAGTCTACTTTGCCTTTTGTTTCCTCGTTATGATTTTATGAAATTGAAATATTTACTCTGCTCTATCTATACTCAACTCCTCTTTTTTTTTTTTTTTTTTTTTTACGGTTTTGCGCTTTGTAGATATTTGTCCAGTAGTTCAGGATCTTTGACAGCACAGAAATGCTCAGTTACAAGAAAAATACATGTCCAAGTTTAGGCATTAAAATGTACTGAAAGTAATATGCAAAGTAGCACTATTAGGAATGTTATATCTAGCATATACTGTGTTGGATTTGATTATAATTACTGATCCATTAATGTAACAGGAGCAGCATTGTTTTTTTCTTCTTTCATTTTTATACAATTACACTGTTGAATCTAACAATGCATCATATTTCAGAAGATGACTATTAATCTGTGCGGTAGTCAGGCACAGTAGGCTGGCGGAATAAATATTACATAGTCCAACACCATGATGGTATATAGAATAAAACACATCATATTTCAAGTGCAGTACATATCATTGAGCTGCAGCCTGTTGCACGTGAAGTTGGAACTGACCTGATGCTTCTCTTTGTCTCCATCTCTTCTCCTGGGACTCGCCTCCTGCCAGCTGATGAAATAACATAAAATGAAATGAGAGGGGGTTTTATTTTCACTTTATGTTCAGAAAATGAAAAATTAAAGGTGAACACATTCATATGAGGAACAACACGACACGGTGGGGGGGAAAAAAAAAATCTCCTGTTTGGCACCGACACTTAAAAAACGGCGTCGACGTCCTTTTTCTTTTCTTCCTTCTTTTCTTTCTTCTGCGTCGAGGAAATAATGCTGATATAATTTCTCCTATAGTTTAAAAACGAGGGAGGGAGGGAGGAAGGACGGAAGGGTGGGGGGTGGGGGTGGGGTGGATGGGTGGGTGACGTCAGCTCTCATCAGCGCCGACAGGCCTCCTATTGGACCAGAGGAGGCTTTTTAAAAGAGGAGGCAGCAGCGCACCGGAGGCTCGTTCTCCTCCTCCTCGGACGGACGCGCCACATCAGCCCTCCAGCCCTCCAGCTCTCCTCCGCCTCCCCGTCCATCACCTCCCGGCAGCGGAGGACCGACAGCAGCCAGGTATGAGTGCGCACACTTGCCAGCATTTATTTTTTTTTTTCAGGAAAAGCCACACAGATAGGAAGCAGTGAAGGAGTGGAGGAGAGGGGTGATGGGTGATGGGTTGGGAGCGCACGGTCCCATAGCGTCTGGATGAAATACGCACACACACAAAAAAAGATGACAACATGGGAAGCAGTCAGCTCAGGAAGACACCATTTCGCACCCAGGCCACTTGTGAAATAAAGTGACATTTCAAAGGGTCGAAATCCTCCTGTGTCCCGCCTGAGCCTGTGTCTTCTCTTCCTCCTCCAGGTGCAGACGCGCTGACGACGCGCGGCAGGAGGAGGACGCAGCGTGCGCGGTGCCGACCGACCCGCCAGATACCAACAGGTATGTGACTCCTCCGATCTCCACACACACACACACACACACACACTTCTAGTGTCGTCGTCAGCTATCCTGCATACACTCCTCCAGTGTGTGTGTGTGTGTGTGTGTGTGTGTGTGGCAGCCTCGTGCCCTGGAAGCCCCCATGTGTTTCAAAGAGTCTGAATCGATCCAAAGACGCACGGTGCCACTAATTAACAACAATGATGAAGATGATGATGATGAAGGTGATGATGAATATATATATATCCAGGCCCCCTCCTGCAGACAGAGCAGCGTGGTCCCAGTCGGATTATCATCATCCTCATCATCACCTTCATCATCATCATCTTCATCATCATCATCATCATCATCATACCCCCACCCCGCCTCGCCTCCTGCCTGTTTGGGCTCCTGGGGTCAAATAGCAACAGCTCGATGTTGTCGCCCTGTGACTGAATCAATGTCTGGTTTGTCTCCTGGTCACTCGGAGAGAAAACAGAAAGAAGAAGGGAAATTGAGAGATGGAAAGTATAAGAGAACCTAATTGGTCTTTTAAAAAAAGAAGAAGAAGAAAATAAAAGGTGATGAGTGCGAGAAGTGGTTGCTGCAGTGGTGAAAATGAAGTGCAGTTTAAAAAAAGAAAGAAAAAGAAGCTCCTGCAAGCGCAAAGAGTTCATTTCACTTTGAGTTGCGAGAGTTAGATTCTGCCATGTCCTTGAATATTTTGAGAGAAATCACATCTTTTATGAGCAGCGGGAGAAGAAAATAAAAAAAGGAGAAGAGAAGTGAAGACTAGTGATTTCAGCACCGGGGGCGGTGGACAGCTCCACACATCTGGACAGATGTGTGGAGCTGTCCACCGCCCCCTCACCGGCTGAGTCTCTGACACACGAGACAGAAAGAGACACAGACACAGTTGATTCCTTTTTAAATATATATATATATATATATATATATATATATATATATATATATTTCCATGCACACAGTTTTTCCTCATCTTGTCTAATCCTCTCGATCTTTAGATGTGATATTTCAGTGCTCCTAAAATGAGTTGGGGGGAGAAAAGAAGGGGAGAGACTCGTGGTGACAGCATGAGAAATGTGGCGGCCAACACGTGATTCATTCTTGACAAACTAGTCCCCCAAATTGTTCCGGGGCCAATTTGCCTCCGGGACGTGTCGGCGACAGTCGGCCTTCTCCTTCTGGCGGGGTCCGAGGTGTGGAGACGAGGAACTGGAGCGCGGCCGGGAATTCATATTTACATAAACCCCCCCTCCTCCTCCTCCTCTTCCTCCCTCCCCCCTCTTCCTCCTCACACCAGCCCTGAGGGGGAGAGAGAGGAACAATCTGAGGCTCACACATGGTTACATACATACACCCACATGTACACACACACACACACACACACACACACACACTACAGCAAATGGTGTTACACAGTACATACAATCTGTGGCCATGAGAGAAATTCAGCGCTAACAGGTGTTCAAACAGGCCGCTCGCTACATTCTTCCAATTATTGCAATTAGATGCTGCCTGGTTACCACTCCATAATGTACAACTGCTGTGTGGAGGGCATGTGTGTGTGTGTGTGTGCGTGCGTGTGTGTGTGCGTGTGTGTGTGCGTGTGTGTGTGTGTGTGTGTGTGTGTGTGTGTGTGTGAGAGAGAGAGACGGAGAGACTCTGTGTCATGGTGTCACAATTGTTGTCATCTGTGGAGGGAAGGGGAACACAAAAAGGTGAATAATATAAAATATAGTGAACGTGCTCTGAATTCATAACTGATCCCTTTTCTTCTTCTTTTATTGCCCCGAGTCATTATCAGCTTTAGCAGATTGTCTCCAAACTGCAGGCGGGTTGTTTCTCTTGCAGTCAAACAGAATTTCAAAAAATGGGGGGGGGGGGGGGGGGGGGGGGGGGGGGGGGGGGGGGGGGGGGGGGGGGGGGGGGGGGGGGGGGGGGTTCTGAGATAAACTGGTTTACATGTTGAGCGTGTGCACACGCAGCAGCGAGCCAACGGGGAACGAGCTTCGACCGGTCCGTGAATAAAATGTGAATTGTCTGAATCTGCCTTTGATCCTCTTGAATCCATGTAGAAGACGTCAACTGTGGAACGGTGCTCGCCGCAATCCAGGCCACGTCGCCGGCCGTTTCATTGTTGACCTGTGGCGATAATTACGTTATGCACTTATCGTACGATGCGCGAATATGAACTCAATCATCTTTATTGACTTCAGTGACAGCCGTTGTGTGGACTCGCTTGTTTGTCGACATCACATCTGTTCTCGTCGTCAGTCAATGACATCATTTGGTCGGGGAAGTGTCCGAAAAAAATACAATGCATGGCCTTTCAGTCTTTTTCTAAAAGGGCACCGTGTTCTTCAAGTTGCACAGTCTAAACTTTGGATCACACTTCTCCCGGCAACGACACAATTCGTGTGGGACTTGCAAATGCAACGAGCGCGCTCAGACGATTCAGTCTGCAAAAAAAATGTGGTCTTAAAATGGCGGTGATATTGTTCGCCGCGATCATTACGTCGTCACGAGGCCCTCGTTGTCCGACCGACTGTCGTAAACCAAAAAGGTTTCATCGTATATACACTCACTGGAATTGAGTGGAAAATTTTTTAATTTTTAACGATTTAATCACAGACAAAATTGCGATATCGGAGAAGCTGGAACCGTCAGACGTTCGGCCTTGTGGCCCTCAACGGTGAATTACGATTATGATGTTATTCATTAGCTGGGGGGTGGATGACAGGAAGTGAAAGTGTCTGACGAGAAAAGGGTGGGAGGCTCAGGTATATGCCACCGCCGCCACCATCATCGTGATGATGATGATGATGATGATGATGATGATGATGAGAGGACATCTTGATTTGACGAGCCGACCGAGCTGTCACACTTTGCAGGGGAGCAGAGGGCGATCGCCATCTTATCAGGGAGCGGGAACAAGAAGGGAAGATAACAGGGTGCCATAAAGAGTGACGCCCGAGCAATATCAGCGTGGGCGTGTGTGTGTGTCTGTGTGTGTGTGTGTGTGTGTGTGTCTGTAGGTGAGCGTTCATGTGTGTCATATTAAGCAGGAGATGTTTGTGGCAGCTGTCGGCCTTGTTTGAACAGCAATCACAATCAGCGGCGACAGCAGTTGAGTGTGTGGTTGTGACAGCGCTGATGGGAGACTCTCTCTCTCTCTCTGCCCCCCTCCACCCTCCACCCTCCACCCTCCGCCCGGCACCTTCTGCTCCTCCTCCTCCTCCTCCTCCTCTTCTCTAACCTCCCTCCTGCACTTCCTGTCTGCCTCCTCCCGTCCGCCTGTTGACCCCCCCCCCCCCCCCCCCCCCCCCCCCCCCCCCCCCCCCCCCCCCCCCCCCCCCCCCCCCCGGCGGCATTGCATCAGTTCCACGGAGGCGGCCCGGGGCACGATCCGGTTTTGATTCTCCACTCTCTCTCTCTCTCTCTCTCTCTCTCTCTCTCTCTCTCTCTCTCTCTCTCTCTCCGGTAAAAAAAAGAAGTTATTACAGCTTCAGACCTCTTTTTAAAAAAGCCTCTGTGAGTCCCTGTTCCTCCTCCGGTGAGGCCTTGTGTAGATCTTCTTCAACACTCCTGCTGCCTGATGATGATGATGATGATGATGATGATGATGATGATGATGATGATGAGACTGACACACTGTGCGAATGCTGTGATTACATTTCAGTGCTTCTTTCCTTTTTCCTACTTTTATTTTAGTCTGAACAACAAAAGAAAGGACACAGACAGAAACATGAAATAAAAAATGGAACAAATGAGGCACAAAAAAAAATATTTATCTTCTTCATTTATCATCTCTCACTCACATCAGTCTGGGCGTTGAAGCTTCGCTAATAACTTTGATATATTTACTTTTGCTTTCATATTCTTCATGTACATCCGTTGCTCTCATGTCACATAGGGAGATTTGACATTCTGAACAAGAACTTCTTCTTCTTTGTATAACATGATTCGTCTTAATTTAAATATACTAATAATTGTGCTGCTGATACAATAATAACATTAATAACAAACAACTAACAAACACTATTGGATAAAGAAAAAAAAGAAAGAAAAATGAATTTGGCTCAATGAAATAGTCAGACATGTTTGAGTTGAGATTTTTCTTCTCATTTGTGAAGACTATAATGAGAAGAAAACATAATTAAATGAAGTATAAATATTAAATAAGTAAAAATGACACCCTCTATAATAAAATCCGACCGATATGGATATTTTGGGGCCGATGCCAATATCGATATCAAGGAGAACAAGATTTTACGATACCGATTTTTGTTATCAAACCTTTATGACAAAGAAATTCTGGTGCACTGGGAGCTCAATACATACATTTAATAACACACATTCAAACACACTTGATGCAATAGAGGTTGATATTTAAAAAAAATTACAAAATACTAAATGTATAGTGCACAGAAAGGTTGAATGTAATATTTTAGTTTAACCATAAACCTTATTATAAATAACAAAAAATAAAAAGAAGACACATTACAAAAAAATATATAGAACTTAAATTAAGAAAACAAAGATCCTTTATTTTACGTAAAATGTAAACATAATTTCAAATTTTAGAGCCAGAACAATATTTCGATCGATACCGATGTGTCTGTGAAAGGATAATATCGGCAGATATTATCCGCAAAACCGATATGTCGCTATTCGGCTCTACTCTGTACTGTTCTTTCCGTCCTCTACCACCTTGTCTCCCTCCACCCGGTCCTCACTTTGTCCCCCTCCTCCACACTTGCACCTTCTTCTTCCACCTCCATTCGCACCCCCCACCCCCGCCCCCTGAAACCTCCACCCTCTTGAATCCGTTCCCCGTATGTCCTCCTCCCTCCGTTGTTTTCCTTCCCCTCTGCCTATGAGGGAGCGGGCCGACTCCATTGTTTGCTTCGGCCTTTTCATTCAATGGAGGAAGGCACATGAGAGGAGAGAGGGGGGAGGGGGATGGGGGGAGGGATGGAGGGATGGAGAGGAGAGGTGAGGGAGCTGGAAAGGTGGTGGAGGGGTCACTTGAGGATGAGAGAGAGAGAAGAGAAAAATTATAGTGGGGGGGGGGGGTGATGGAGGGAGAGCAACAGGCTTGTCGGGGGTTTGTGGAGCGACCTTACAGGGATTTACTGGCACAGTAATATTGAGGTCATGTTTTTTTTGTTTTTTTTTCCCGAAATCAGCTTTAACAATTACTGAAATATGAAATCACAATTATTGACAAAATGTTTATTTCCTTGGAGATTGTTGTCATACTAGCGCTCTTGTTTTAGGGTGATGAACAAATGAACACTAGACCACAGAGAGAAATGAATTCATGATTGATTTTCTTTTTTGGGGGGGGGTTGCAAATAAAAACAAAATGGCGCCGCTAGTCAAAATGCTTTTCTGAGGCTTCAGAAAAACGGCGACGTCATAAAGTAAAACTTCACTAATTGATCTTCCAAAGGTGATTCCCAGAGGCAGTCAAATACGCTCACGTCAATAGTTAAATATGTTCTTAAGAGAAGGACTGTAATCTTGTACTGTCAAGTTTGACGTGCAAAGTAAAGAAAAGAAAATTGCTCCGATTAAGTCTGATTCTCTTCTGTACTAAAGCGATTCCGGACGAGGCTAACAAATTACAGCTAGGTAGTAGCATGCTACACAGGAGCCACGTTAGCTTAGTGAGCAACCACGTTAGCTTAGGGAAAAACCACGTTAGCTTAGTGAGCAACCACGTTAGCTTAGGGAAAAACCATGTTAGCTTAGTGCACAACTACGTTAGCTTAGTGAAAAACCACGTTAGCTTAAGAAAACAACACGTTAGCTTAAGAAAAAAACATGTTAGCTTCATGACCAACCACGTTAGCTTAGTGAGCAACCACGTCACGTTAGCTTAGTGAAAAACCAAGCTAACAGCCAGCAGAAAAGAACGTCACTGCTAATGCTCGCTTTCAGACTGGTACGCCATTTTTGCTAACATCTTTAGCGTTAGCTAGTCAGATGTAGCCTAGCGCACAAAACAGCCGCAGAACTTCCGTTCAGATGGTCGTATGGTCTTTAATCTTTATTATCGCTGCCAACAGAACACTGTGTGTGTTTGACTTGCCTGCGGCGGATATTCAAATGTTTCCCCAAATGCCTCTATTGTTCCTTTTGTCAAAATCAGTTTTAACTCACAAAAACAAACGAGTCATCGTGATTTTATTCCGGACCAGTTGTTCCCAGCAACACAAAGGCGGAGGCTCTAATGAAGTGTTGACAGGACGAATCATTATCTTGTCACAGTATTGTGTTTTAGGCGACTGGAGAAAAAGAAAAACAGTCAAAGGATCATTCAAATAAAACACAGTAATTTTGGCCCAAAACAAATTTTTAACCTGAAATGACGGACAAGTACATGTCGGGAGTTTTCTGACTCAAATTAATATCCACTCAACTCAACCGAAAGGTGAATAGAATATGTATTTATAAAAAAACAAACATCCTGGGTTGACAGATGGCGGATTATCCTAATTATGACGGGTTGGGAAAAAAACAACAGCATTGAATGAACATTAGATTCACACGTAGCAAAAAATGAGAGGGGAGAATCTAAAAGCTCTAAAACTCATCGCCCATCATCATCATCATCATCGTTTCCAGTGAGTGTATATACGATGGGATCGAACCGATCGACTGTCATTCAGATCCATAACTCGATCGATAAGTCGGTAAGAAAGGTACAGTAGCTCCTCGTCGGGAGTTCTGACGTTTGGTCCCTGACATTTGAGCGGTGGCACTTTTTCGCTGTTATTTTTTCCATCTCTACCAGAAACACGGGGCCGCGTGGCTGATGGTCGAGGTCGCGCTCATTGTTGAGGTTGTTGCTCTTTATCATCCCATGCTGAGGAAATGTGTCATCGTTTAGCTCGAGCGGTTCCGGTCCCCGCGATGGAGCAGGTTGTGAGTCAGGAGCGCAGAATAAAAGATGTGTGTCTCCGACTCTGACAGACAGACTTCAACATCCGAGGTGTCAGGCTCGCCCCCCCCCCCCCCCCCCCCCCCCCCCCCCCCCCCCCCCCCCCCCCCCCCCCCCCCACCTCCAGCACAATCGTACCAAATGATTTATTTCAATAGCACTCACAAAGGACTGTCAGCATAAAGGAAAAATACAGATTCATGCAAATAAGGGATAAACCGGAAGGTCAGAGACATCATGCACCCGACTGCCTCCGTTACACAGCCGTCTACCTCCGTATGTGAAGCGTGTGCTCCTTATATTATAAATAACTTACTCTACATCTCAACTATATTATTCATGTGGACATCGGACGCATCCTTTTGCCTTAAACAATAATTACAGCGTGTGAGGCGCCGGCCATCCTCCGCCTCGCGTACAACTCCTGTTGGTTTGTCTGTCTCTGTGTGGTTTGTCAAAGAGCAGGTGTGCTGCTTTATTTGTTGAGCGTGTGTGTGTGTGTGTGTGTGTGTGTGTGTGCGTGCAACTGAAGTACTTCTTCAAGCACGATGTGTGTGTTTTCCAACTTTGTGCGCGCGCGCACCTCTCCATTTGTGTCCACAATCCAAGGCCCATTCAATAGCGCCGCATGGCTCCATCTCCCCGGTCGCCATGGTTACCGGGGCCACTTATCACAGAGGGTCCCGGGCGGATCAAACAGGTGTGCGTCCCGAAGATGTCTCTTCCCCGACGACTGTTGCCAGGAACCCTTTGTTGCGCACAACGCACAGGTGCTTGTCCCCGTCGGCGGGAATCAGCGGGGGCATAAAAACATTGTCTCCTCCATGTGTGTGTGTGTGTGTGTGTGTGTGTGTGTGTGTGTGTGTGTGTGTGTGTGTGTGTGTGTGTGAACCAGTGTGAGGTTTGGTTTTTCAGTTTTTTTTGTGGTCATGTTGTGGACAATCATCACTTGACCTGGTGCTAAGTTTAGGGCTCCCGATCTTTCAGTTTCAACATTTTCAAAGTTCATTTCCTCTTGACCTTTTTTTCTGACACGTCGCAGCGGGAGCAAGCCCGGGTGTGAATAACGAAACCTAATGAGCGGGTAATTCGTGAACAGAACGGAGCTCACGGTCGACGTGGTATCGGGGCTCAGCTGGGCCTCGAGTGTGACGGCGAGTCACTGGACGGCCGCTTGTTCAGTTCCTCCATCTTTAAAAAAATCTCTCAAAGAAGAACAGATTTCTGTTCAATATTTCGACTTACAGCAGTTCATAAAGGCTGAGCGCCTTCAGGGTTCAGATGTCGAGAGGGAAGTGGCAGAACAGCAACAGAGTGAAATGAAATGAAAGGAAATGAAAGGACGGTTTGAGGGAGACGCGCTGGAGGCCTCGCGGCCGCAGAGACGGACGTGAAGGGATCGTACGAAATGGCGGAACCCGGCGGGCGAGAGGCGAGAGGGGGGTTGTCGTCGACTCGCAGGACCACCGCCGAGCTCACCTCTTCTCTCACCCTCCCACCGGCCCGCCCCCCACTGTGATGGTGTTGACAGTACCACAGACGCTCGCCCCTTTCACCTCACACCCCGCTGCCCCCCCCCCTCCTCCTCCTCCTCCACACCATGTTGTACCATTCATCCGCCCGCTCCCTCCCTGCGGCGTCCACCTTCACCACGCGTCCTCACAAGTCGCACGTGTCGCCTCGACTTGTGGCTTCTCGTACACCCCCCCCCCCTCCTCTTCCCCCTCCCCCTCCTCCATCATATCCTACCTAATAAAACCTGAAAGGACAAATATAAGCTCCCTCCAAAAAGTGCCCTTCCCTCTTAAAGCCCCCCCCCCCCCCCTCCACCTGGGTATGAGCCCACGTCTCGCAGGATCCAGAGCGGAGCCACATCTGACATTAAGAACACGACAACTCCTTTCGAGTGTGTGTGTGTGTGTGTGTGTGTGTGTGTGTGTGTGTGTGTGTGCGTTTCCCCGGTCGCTCCGCTTCACTTTGCTTTGCACACATCACTTCCCACCGCTCAGATTTACGAGATAATTGATATTGACAGGCAGCGCTGGGTCTTGTTCAGCCATGTGTTCAGTCTACAAGTAGCCTCATGAATCCATATTGACGATGCGGCCTCCCCCTCCCCCTCCCCCTCCCCCTCCCTGTTTTTTTTTTTGCCAGTTTATTTCTGTGTACACAATTACCACACGCTGACGAGATCCGGGGCCTCGGCGGAGCTCGGGGGTGCGTTCACACCTGCAGGTGATCTGATTCTGCTCCATCGGGTTCTGATTTTATTAGGTTGTGGTCTGGTGCCAGGTGCGGGGGGGGGGGGGGTCTTAACACAGAATTCAATCTTCTCTTTTTTGTCCTGCGCTGCGTTTTCCCTGCTCCACCTCACCTTTTCCATATGTCGCGCGTTTCAGCTTCAATCCCCACGTTGCACCTCTCCTTCCTTTCTCTCGCTCTCACTCCCCCCGTCTCTCCCCCACACCTCTCTCACACCACCTCCCACAACAAGACACCCATCCCCCTCCCCCTCCTCCCCCTCCCCCTCCTCCCCCTCCTCCTCCTCCTCTTCTTCCTCCCGCTTCTCCTCTTCCTCCTCCTCCTCTTCCTCCCCCTCTTCCTCTTCTTCCTACCGCTCCTCCTCTTCCTCCTCTTCCTCCTCCTCCTCCTCCTCCTCCCGCTCTTCCTCCCCCCTTCTCCTCCTCCTCCTCCCGCTCTTCGTCCTGCTCCACCTCTTTCTCCTCCCCCTCTTCCTCCTCTTCCTCCTCCTCCTCCTCCTCCTCCCGCTCTTCCTCCCCCCTTCTCCTCCTCCTCCTCCCGCTCTTCCTCCTCCCCCTCTTCCTCTTCTTCTTCCCGCTCCTCCTCTTCCTCCTCCCGCTCTTCCTCTTCCTCTTCTTCCTCCCACTCCTCCTCCTCCTCCTCCTCCTCCTCCTCCGCCTCCTCGCCCTGGATCTCCTCTGTTCTTTCCCCCTCTTCCCCTAACCCAATAAACCCTGCTCTCTACAGAGCTCCCCTCACCTCGCCATCTCACCTTCTGCTCTTCCATCAACAGCACCCCCCCCCCCCCACATCTCTGGTGCAGTTCCCCTGGTGACGACCCCTCGTGTACAGGATGCTCTCCCCCTGCGAGGGGTCAGGGGTCCGGCTGTTTTTCTCTGTTTTCCCCCTCAGCGATTCTCCGACCGCGACCGGAGATCACAGTCTTTTTCGTTCACAGTCTTTTTCGTTCACTCTTGAAAAACGCTGCCAAAGGGTGAAATATATATGTGTCCTCTTTTTCCCTTGCAGATTATTTGAGACACATTAGTTTGATCTGTGCAGAGCCGCCCGACACCGACTGGTAGTAGTTTGCTGAAGCGTGCATCAGGCTCTTCACAGTAACGTTGAACCCTCCCAGTTATCTTCATGACCATCACACACCGTCGCTGCTGTCCTCTCTCAGGTGCACTTCTTTTTTTTTTCCCCCAACTTTTCTTTTTTTCCCAGCGAGTGTGTCGCAGCACGGACGCTTCACTCCTCTGCCTCTCTTTGTATTTCAGTGGAGATCATTTATTTCCAATTTGTCGCTCTCATTAAAAAAAAGAACTGGTTTCAATTAACGATTGAACGACTCAAAGACTAAAAAAGCCGAAACTCAGTAACTTCACACTTCACATGCCTGAAACATGAGATGAAAAATGACTGATGTGACACTTGATTAAAACTAATTTAAGACTTTTAAATGACAAAAACCAGAAAGAACTAGATGTAGTTGTGTCTCGCTAGTTGGAGCCTGTAAAAAAAACTAACTCTTTCCTGTCTCCCGTTATTGAATTGGACTTATTTTAATGCTCCAATGACACTAAGCATAATCATAATGAGCAGAAAAGATTAAACAGAAGAGACGTAACTCCTCTGACGCCAGTTGAATTCACACGATTTGTTCTGCGAAGGAAACAAATCATGACATATTTAATGCATTTATTAATAGATTAAAAATGCAATATGCAAACTAAATGTATTTTTAAATTTTTTTTGAAGGGAGCTCTGATTGAAAATCGGCCTCCAGCCCGTTTTCCTCCTCAGCTTCCCTGTTTCTCTTCATGAACCAAGTGACTTATCGATGAACCTCAATAATTCGGTGGATTCACATCGATGTGATGAAACAGCCGCACATCAGATGTGCAACAGCAAAGTGTCTGTAAATACAGCTGATGTATGATGATGGATATGAAAACTGTGTGTTGTGGCTGTATAGGTGAGGCAGTCGACACTCGAGGGCCAAATGAATTTCAATTAGACCTTCTATTCTACAGGGCCGATTAATTTGTCGAACCAATTTGAACGCTGCTTTCAATTGTAAAGAGATTCTATCGCTTTATTCTTATTTCATCCCCGGCTGAGGATGACCTGTAGCAAGAAAAGGGGGAAAAAAAGACAGAAAAAAACACACACACACTTAATTGCTGAGCCTTTTAATTCAACATCCATCTGTGTAAATGTAGTCCTACGAAAAGACAACACAAATTAATCACAATATGAATTATCATGACGTCTGTCTGGTGGCCAGAGGACAGGGAGACGTCATGATGAGCATGTGTGGTGTTGGACGAGGGGAGGTAGCGGCCCCCCGCCCGCTCTTCAGAGAATTTCTTTTTCTAATTCTCTGACAGACGCAGGGGGGGGGGAACACATGTACCTCCCCCCTCTCACACACACACCAATTACCGCAATGAGCAAATGAAAGGCTGTGTCCCATCAGGGCCACCGTAGGGGGTCGAAAGAGAGAGGGAGAGGGGGGGGGGGAGGGTTATACATAATTGCACACACACACTCAAACACACTCACACACACACACACACACACACACACACGCGCAAATCTCACATTCATCGTCTGCTGTCACCATCGGTGGGAGTCGTCCGCTCTGCTCTCACGCCGCTCCTCGATTTTCTTTATTTCATTTTTCAAATTTTCTCTCTCTTCCTCTTTCTGCCTCGCCGTCAGTGTCGTGCCACTCGTGCCCGCCGCACAGACGTGTTCCACTCCCCCTCCTCCCCCTCCTCCTCCTCCTCCTCCTCATCAACTGTCACCGTGCTCAGTGACATTTCCACTCAGTCTGTCTTGTACAACAACAGCAGGAAGGAGAAGAAGAAGAAGAAGAAGATAGAGAGAGAGAGAGAGAATTATCTGCTGCTTCACAACATCCTCGCTGACACGAGACCTCCCCTCCTATGACAGTGGCGCTCATACACACGTATTTGCATCGTTCTCTGATGTAACTCGTGGTTTTCACGCTGTGGCCAGACCTTCAATCTGACTGTAGGTGTGAGAGCGCCCCCGCCGCCGCCCGACGGCGTGTTCTCACCGCGCTGGTCTCGGCGGGCTAATTGAAGTCGACCGCGGAGCCGCGGGCTAACGACCGGCCCGCGGTCGACCCCTCGACGGTCCGCTGCCCTCCGTCCGCAGCCCGGCGCGCTGGTCACAGAGACCCTGCGGCTCACGAGAGAGAATGAGAGAGAGCGAGGTCGGGAAAAAAAAAGGAGAAGAAGAAGAGAGAGAGAGAGAGGACGAAGTGGAGAGAGGAGGGGAGGGGGGCGGGCGGGGTGTTAGACAAATGACCCAGAAATGACCACCACGCTGCGCAGGAAGTGGCCACGTATGGCTCTGTGCACTTCCGCTCAGTGGCCATTATCCCCCCGGCGGGTCCAACATCCACTAACACAGAATCAATAGGAGCAGGTGGAGCAGGAGAGGACAGGAACTGTGGATGAGGAGAGGGGAGGGGGGGGGGACGGGGGGGGGGCGGAGAGAAAAGAGATGTCGGGAAGGAACGGTAGGGAAAAAAAGAGAGAGGAGACAACGTGAAGGAAAGAAGAGACGAGGAAAGGAAAAGAGGAGAGAGGAGATAGAGAAAGGAGGATGAGAGGTTAAGAAAGGAGAGACGTAAAGGAAAGAAGAGACGAGGAAAGGAAAAGAGGAGAGGAGGAAAGGAAAAGAGGAGAGAGGAGATAGAGAGGAGAGAGGAGAGGTTAAGAAAGGAGAGACGTAAAGGAAAGAAGAGACGAGGAAAGGAAAAGAGGAGAGGAGGAAAGGAAAAGAGGAGAGAGGAGATAGAGAGGAGAGAGGAGAGGTTAAGAAAGGAGAGACGTAAAGGAAAGAAGAGACGAGGAAAGGAAAAGAAGAGACGAGGAAAGGAAAAGAGGAGAGGAGGAAAGGAAAAGAGGAGAGAGGAGATAGAGAGGAGAGAGGAGAGGTTAAGAAAGGAGAGACGTAAAGGAAAGAAGAGACGAGGAAAGGAAAAGAGGAGAGAGGAGACGGTGAAAGAGATGCCAGGAAGGAAAGGTTAAGAAAGGAGAGACGAGGAAAGGAAAGAAGATACGGAAAGGAAAGAAGAGAGGAGGAAAGGAAAAGAGGAGAGAGGAGATAGAGAGAGGAGAGAGGAGATAGAGAGAGGAGAGAGGAGAGGTTAAGAAAGACAGGACACAGTGAAAAAGGAGAGGAAGCGGGGAGCGGACGTAAAGGAGAGCGGAGGTGAGGAAAGGAAAGAATAAGAGGAGAGAGGAGACGGTGGAAGAGGGAGAGAGGAGATGGAGAGAGAAAGGGAAAAAGGAGAGGAGGGGAGCGAAAGGAAGATGAGGCCATCAAAGAGATAGAGGACAAAGATAACGGAGTAGGAAAGAAAGAGAAGACGAATAAAAAGGCAAAGGAAGAGAGGAAGACAGGAAGCATTGTGACGGACTGACGGAGAGAAGAGCCACAGATCATCTGGGTTATTTCTATTTTTCCATATTGATTTTTCTGGTGATTGACTTTAACCACGGTCGAGGCTGAAAGACGACACGACGTCGTCTGGTTCTTTCCCCTTCTGCCCCCCACTCGCCCAGTTTGCCCTTCTGGCATTTGGGGGGGGGGGTTGTTTTTTTACGAGTGAACCTCACCGGTTCAAACACAACAATGAAACACAGGAGGACGTGATTCGTCCACCAGCGGCTTTTGTCCCTTTGGAATGGTTTTGAATTCACACAATGAAACGTGAAGACCTCCAACACAGTTTGACCCTTTAATTACTATTATTGTTATTATTAAAGCTCAGCATGCATCGCAAAATATGAAAAGGAACAAAACACAACGAGTAAAATCATTTTTACTGGAAACAATTATCATCTGGCGATCAAATGAAATAATTATTCTCCGTGTCCTCGTTGCTGCGTTTTCAGTTCATTCGATTTTGAATTCGACTTCAAATCTCCGTCATTTCCTGAAAACGAGAAGGTTCGAACAGAAGGAGTGAGACTGATGATGACGTGTGGAGGCGAGGGAGGGGCGAGCCAGGGGGAGGGGCGAGCCAGGGGGAGGGGCGAGCCAGGGGGAGGGGCGAGCGGGGGGGGGGGGGGGGGGGGGGGGGGGCTTTTGATATAACGACACAACAGGAAGTGCGCACGAGTTTAGTGCGTTAGTTTAGTACCCTTGTTGTTTTTTGTCTGTGTCCACTTCCTGTCGCCTCACGTGCACGCGGCCATCTTCACCCGCCGCCCACATCACGAGCCTCGTCATCACGAAGTGGCGGCGGGTTTTTTACACGTCATCAGCATAAAAGGAACTGTTAATGATTCGATTGGCTTCACTGTAGACGCCAGGAGGAAGTATTCATGTTGGATAAATGATGGGACATGATAAGAAAGGAAATCTCCCTCCTCCTCCTCCTGTTCTTCCTCCTCCTCCTCCTGTTCTTCTTCCTCTTCTTCCTCCTCCTCCTCCTCCTTCTCCTGTTCTTCCTCTTCCTCCTCCTCCTCCTCCTGTTCTTCTTCCTCTTCTTCCTCCTCCTCCTCCTCCTTCTCCTGTTCTTCCTCTTCCTCCTCCTCCTCCTCCTGTTCTTCTTCCTCTTCTTCCTCCTCCTCCTCCTCCTCCTTCTCCTGTTCTTCCTCTTCCTCCTCCTCCTCCTCCTTCTCCTGTTCTTCCTCTTCTTCCTCCTCCTGTTCTTCCTCTTCTTCCTCCTCCTCCTCCTCCTCCTGTTCTTCCTCTTCTTCCTCCTCCTCCTCCTCCTCCTTCTCCTGTTCTTCCTCTTCCTCCTCCTCCTCCTCCTGTTCTTCTTCCTCTTCTTCCTCCTCCTCCTCCTCCTCCTTCTCCTGTTCTTCCTCTTCCTCCTCCTCCTCCTCCTTCTCCTGTTCTTCCTCTTCTTCCTCCTCCTCCTCCTCCTCCTGTTCTTCCTCTTCTTCCTCCTCCTCCTGTTCTTCCTCTTCTTCCTCTTCCTCCTCCTCCTCCTCCTGTTCTTCTTCCTCTTCTTCCTCCTCCTCCTCCTCCTGTTCTTCTTCCTCTTCTTCCTCCTCCTCCTCCTCCTCCTCCTCCTCCTCCTGTTCTTCCTCTTCTTCTTCCTCCTCCTCCTCCTGTTCTTCCTCCTCCTCCTGTTCTTCCTCTTCTTCCTCTTCCTCCTCCTCTTCCTCCTGTTCTTCCTCTTCTTCCTCCTCCTCCTCCTCCTGTTCTTCCTCCTCCTCCTCCTCCTCCTCCTGTTCTTCGTCTTCTTCCTCCTCCTCCTCCTCCTCCTGTTCTTCCTGTTCTTCCTCCTCCTCCTCCTCCTCCTCCTCCTCCTGTTCTTCTTCCTCCTCCTCCTCTCCTGTTCTTCCTCTTCTTCCTCCTCCTCCTCCTCCTCCTCCTCCTGTTCTTCCTCCTCCTGTTCTTCTTCCTCCTCCTCCTCCTGTTCTTCCTCCTCCTGTTTTTCCTCCTCCTGTTCTTCCTCCTCCTCCTCCTCCTCCTCCTCCTGTTCTTCCTCCTCCTCCTCCTCCTCCTGTTCTTCTTCCTCCTCCTCCTCCTGTTCTTCCTCTTCTTCCTCCTCCTCCTCCTCCTCCTTCTCCTGTTCTTCCTCTTCCTCCTCCTCCTCCTCCTGTTCTTCTTCCTCTTCTTCCTCCTCCTCCTCCTCCTCCTTCTCCTGTTCTTCCTCTTCCTCCTCCTCCTCCTCCTTCTCCTGTTCTTCCTCTTCTTCCTCCTCCTGTTCTTCCTCTTCTTCCTCCTCCTCCTCCTCCTCCTGTTCTTCCTCTTCTTCCTCCTCCTCCTCCTCCTTCTCCTGTTCTTCCTCTTCCTCCTCCTCCTCCTCCTGTTCTTCTTCCTCTTCTTCCTCCTCCTCCTCCTCCTCCTTCTCCTGTTCTTCCTCTTCCTCCTCCTCCTCCTCCTTCTCCTGTTCTTCCTCTTCTTCCTCCTCCTCCTCCTCCTCCTGTTCTTCCTCTTCTTCCTCCTCCTCCTGTTCTTCCTCTTCTTCCTCTTCCTCCTCCTCCTCCTCCTGTTCTTCTTCCTCTTCTTCCTCCTCCTCCTCCTCCTGTTCTTCTTCCTCTTCTTCCTCCTCCTCCTCCTCCTCCTCCTCCTCCTGTTCTTCCTCTTCTTCTTCCTCCTCCTCCTCCTGTTCTTCCTCCTCCTCCTGTTCTTCCTCTTCTTCCTCTTCCTCCTCCTCTTCCTCCTGTTCTTCCTCTTCTTCCTCCTCCTCCTCCTCCTGTTCTTCCTCCTCCTCCTCCTCCTCCTCCTGTTCTTCCTGATCTTCCTCCTCCTCCTGTTCTTCGTCTTCTTCCTCCTCCTCCTCCTCCTCCTGTTCTTCCTGTTCTTCCTCCTCCTCCTCCTCCTCCTCCTCCTCCTCCTGTTCTTCTTCCTCCTCCTCCTCTCCTGTTCTTCCTCTTCTTCCTCCTCCTCCTCCTCCTCCTCCTCCTGTTCTTCCTCCTCCTGTTCTTCCTCCTCCTGTTTTTCCTCCTCCTGTTCTTCCTCCTCCTCCTCCTCCTCCTCCTCCTGTTCTTCCTCCTCCTCCTCCTCCTCCTGTTCTTCTTCCTCCTCCTCCTCCTGTTCTTCCTCCTCCTCCTCCTCCTCCTGTTCTTCCTCCTCCTCCTCCTCCTCCTGTTCTTCTTCCTCCTCCTCCTCCTGTTTTTCCTCCTCCTCCTCCTCCTCCTCCTCCTCCTCTTCTTCCTCCTCTTCCTCCTCCTCCTCCTCCTCCTCCTCCTCCTCCTCCTCCTGTTCTTCCTCCTCCTGTTCATCCTCCTCCTGTTCTTCCTCCTCCTCCTCCTCCTCCTGTTCTTCTTCCTCCTCCTCCTCCTGTTCTTCCTCCTCCTGTTCTTCCTCCTCCTGTTCCTCCTCCTCCTCCTCCTCTGTGTGAGTGAGAATTACCTTCCACTGACTGGCCTTGACAACCTCATTGAACAACGGTCTCATACGGAGGCGGAGGAGAAATGAAAGAAACGTCCCGTCGGCTCCATTGTGAAAACCCTCTGAAAGAACCTTCATCCCCAGAGTGAAGAGCATAACTTAACCCCGGGCGCTAATGACACACGACTGTACGACACCGGGGCCAGAGAATAATGCCCCCCACCCCAAACCCCCAAACTCTCACCCTGCGAGCTTTGTGACCCAGAGTACGCGCAGATAATAACCAGAGACACTAGGTTATGTGAACTATGAGGAGCCCATTATTTCTTAATATGCTCCCCCCACCCCCCCCCCCCCCCCACCCCCCGTCCTTTTTAATGTGAAAATTAGAAGCAGACTGGATGTGGAGCTAATTCGTAATGTGTCATTCTGTGTGTGTGTGTGTGTGTGTGTGTGTGTGTGAGTGTGTGTGTGTGTGTGTGTGTGTGTGTGTGTGCCTGTGTGAGAGAGATCATGGGTTTAACCAGGCAGCTCCTTTGCGCGGCGGTGGCCTTCAGTTCTCCTCCGTCTAACACCAGTAACTCAGTGGCCGATAGTTGGACGTTAATGAGTTCTGAGAAAAGAGAGAGAGAGAGAGGGAGAGAGAGAGAGAGAGAGAGAGAGAGAGAGAGAGAGAGAGGGAGAGAGAGAGAGAGAGAGAGAGAGAGAGAGAGAGAGAGAGAGGGAGAGAGAGAGAGAGAGGGAGGGAGAGAGAGAGAGAGAGAGAGAGAGAGAGAGGGAGAGAGAGAGGGAGAGAGAGAGAGAGAGAGAGAGAGAGGGAGGGAGGGAGGGAGAGAGAGAGAGAGAGAGAGAGAGAGAGAGAGAGAGAGAGAGAGAGGGAGAGAGAGAGAGAGAGAGAGAGAGAGAGAGGGAGGGAGGGAGAGAGAGAGGGAGAGAGAGAGAGAGAGGGAGAGAGAGAGAGAGAGAGAGAGAGAGAGAGAGAGAGGGAGGGAGGGAGAGAGAGAGAGAGGGAGGTCTAATGAGCTCAAGGCTGCTCGCCGTCACTCTCCGGTTCGTTGCCGTGACCCCCGGACGATGTGACCCCCCCCCCCATCCCCCATCCCCCATAGAGAGTCACCAGGCTCCTGTAACTTGGACCTGGTGATGGAGGGGGGGGGGGGGGCTCTGATGAGGAAACACTGTGAGGAGAGAGTGGATGATCTGAGGGGATGGAGGAGTCTGTTG
>NC_061521.1:24010000-24080000 GCF_022379125.1 Scophthalmus maximus | reverse complement strand
TGTGTGTCTTTGTATCTGATGGTTATTGTGTAAAGAAACTGTATATACTCACTCTGAATACGGAGAATTCCCTGACAACATGTACATTGTCTATCGTTTCTCTTCCTGTGCCGTCGTCTCCTGCCACATGTTCTCTTGTAACTGTACAACATTTCCCCGCTGTATATACCTGAAAATAAATAAAAGCCAGAGCCTGTTGCCCGTTTTCCTTTGGTGTGAGCTGATTAGCGTCTCCCACGCTCCCGGTACGTTGCAGCCCGTCGCACATCTCAGACTCCCAACTGTGGCAATCAATTCAATCAGCGGCGCTTATGAACCCATTACAATCTGGGTGACAGCAGGCGGAGGCTGCATCCTTCAACCGGCCTCGGAGTAATTACTATTTATTCAAGCCAAAAGAGGGATGGAGGGACGGAGGGACGGAGGGATGGATGGAGGGAGGGAGGGACGGAGAGATAAATGATAGATTGGTGGGCAGGCTAATAAATCATGTCCCCAGTGACTCGCATGTGGCTATGAATATGCATCACAAAGAAGAGTGTTTGCGTTATTTACACCCCCCCACCCCCCTCCTCTTCTGTCTCCGAGAACACGGTAACGGGTTGCCACGGCGACCAACTAACGTACCATAGCAACCGCCCCATCCCGGCCGCCCGAGGCCAGAGGCCTCGCCGGTGCACCGGCCTGTGCAGTGTGCGGCCGCGTGGCCCCCGAGGGCGCGAAGTTCCGGTGCTCGGACGTTCATTGGCTGCGAGCGGCCGGCGGAGGAGGAGGCGTAACGTTTACAGGCTCGTCCGCTCCGGCCGCACGGGGGAGGGGATTCAACAATGGCGCCGAGGAGGGAGATTTTTGAAGCATGGCGTTTCCGAGCCGCTGACCTCGGGGTCAACGCGAGAGCGCGCAGCGCCGTGTCCCTCGACTGGGGGCCGCTGTTGTTGACGTTGTTGTTGTTGTGGTGTTTGTGCCGCACATGTGGGAGTTTGCTCAGCCACAGAGGTCCGGGGGCCTTTAAAGAGACACATTTAGTGTTTATTGCTTGTTTATTTTATTCTCCCTCAAGTAGCTCCAAGGTCGTAACAACCTCACTCACTCCCCAGATGTTGTTGTAGATGTTTTGTGCCGGGTTTTTTTATTCAAATCTCCTACGCAAATATGAATATCAAACCCTCTCGTGGGGTCAAAGGGCCCGAGCGCACGAGAGCAAAACATTTGCGCATGTTTCTATTCAATGCCGTTCGGATTTTTTTTCCCCCTCTCTCACAAGGCCACACGGCCCCCGTCACACTGTCAAGTGCACCCACCACTCTTTACCGAGCCTCGACCACAAACAGCCTAAGGTCCAGCGGAAAAATAAACACGTTTCAATTGCTGCATTGACTTCTTCTCTACGGGCGTCTGGAGCTGGGTTTTTAATATTTCAAAATATGATGTTGAGCCTGAGAGATGATGAATGGTGCATTTTAATCGTGGAGCTTCACTCACAGTGAATCTCACTCATGCTATGTGAATGAAATCACCTTGTGGCACATGATGGAAACGCAGATCCTTGTTAGATGACGAATTAGTGTCAAAACATTAATTGAAGAAAAGGTATGATTGGATGACAGCAGCATTGTTGTGTCTTTTATATCTGTGGGTTATGATTACAGCTTGGGAAAATGTATAAACCAAGATATGACAGGGCAAAGCCTGATATATAATATATCTAATAGAATCATATGTATATCATAAACTGAGTAAAAGAGAGAAGTGTCCATATAAGGAAGCCTCTCAGTGGTGTGAGGGTGATGTGTTCTCCGACCTCCTTGTGCCCCCTGCTGGACAATCTGCATAAGACAGCTGATCAACAAAAAAAAATGACTTACTTCATTTTGGAAAATGAATGGACATATAAAACAACACCTCTGCTGTTTCCTGTTGCACAATGACTCTATGAACCCGCATCGTTAATCATAAATGTGACTTTATATTCCGTACAGTGAAATCTTAGAAGTCACAGTGACCAAACACACAGCCGACAGTCCAACGTCAGACCTGGGACGACACATATTCTGTTACACTCAGGTGTAATATAATGATGATAATGATTTATTGTTGCAGCACATATAAATATTCAAAAATCATTATATTCTGTATGTTTTTAATGGATTTATTTTACTTTGAAAACATGTTTTTATTCCTCTTTTTGAAAAAAAATATTGGCGAATATTCTACATCATTTGTTTGTTTTATTCTTAATTGAATAACATCGAGTTATAATAATGCACTGCCATTTTGTTTCACTATTTGAAACTCGAAAACCCCCAAAATAATCTGAGGTGTAAGGTGGCAAATGCTGAGATCTGGTACTTCAAAAATATATAATTGATCCAAAATTCAAATGAAGCGTTATGAAAGTATAAATAATGGAGACTAAACACGCCATCAGAAGAGGACGATCTATACAAGTTTGACGTGCAGGTCGTGTCTGAAAATACTTGTGTTGGATAGAGCATGTTAAAAAAAGGTTATTGACTAAACCACGTGACATTAGAAATGAGCCGGTAAACTATATTCACTTAAACAGCTGACGTTCTCAGCTGATTTATGATTATCACTTTCCTGATATGTTCATGTTATTTCTTCCCCTGGTTTTAAGAGAATCCAGAAAAGTCATATTCTATTCATATTCATGTTTTCATTGTCTCTCTTCAATTATTGTATTGTAATGTCATTTCATCTTCCTGATGCCTTTCATGTTTGATGTAAAACACTTTGAATGGCCTAGTTGTTGAAAATGTGATATACAAATAAACTTTCCTCGGTGATGACGTAAGGTTTCAGTATATAAAAACATGAAATCATCTCCCCGTGGCTCAAGTTTCAGTCACTGTTCGTTTCCACATTTTTGTGACGACGACTTCTCACAGGAAACATCACAATTATCACTCGAGAGCGAGGTTCCGTGGTGGTGGAGCCACCGACATCGCCCATGAAGTGTCTTTATTCAGTGTTTCAGCTGATCACCTAAAGAATAAAGAGCGACAGACACCGACACTGAATAAAGCAGAAGCACAAACCTCACTGAATGTAATTGATTGGTATTAATGCACGTCGTCACACCATGGGCTCATTATTTGCCCACATTCTTAGTCATATAGTTGCTGCATTATTTCAATATTCTTTTCATGTGTGTTTATTGTGTTAATGTAAGCTTCATTAACAAATCCACAATAAAATGAATACAATTTAAAAAAGACAGGAGGAAAAAGACAGGAGATCCATCATATGCTTATGGGTGTATTTTAATAAAAATAAGTCTGTCAAAATTAAACAGAATACAATATTTCTTCTTTAACATGTTTCCAGTACATAGGTAATTCTTTCTTCTTTTTTCAATTATCATTTTTCCGTTTTTTTTTTCTCCGTTTTTTGTTTTTAATTGGCCTTTTAAAGGTTTTTTAAAAAGTCATGCTAAGTAGGAGGGTAACTCATCTCACAATTGTTTTTTTTGTTTTTTGTTCTTTTTTTCCCCTAAAACTCAAAAAGTCAAAAATATGAAATTAAAATAATGATGTAAGTCGCCTGTGTGCACAGCTGGTCTGCGACGCCTAAATCCATTCCTGCGACCCCCCGTCCCCTCCCTCTCCAGAAGAAGTCCATGTGGCTTCAGAGGCCTCGGGGGGGGGGGGGGGGGGGGGGGGGGGGGGGTCAGTGGCTATGTGTCTATGCAGGGACAAGAGGGAGGGCGCGTGGTAACAGTGCTGAGACGCAGCCCAGGCTCAAACACAAAGGACAGCCGGGAGACTCCATCCCTACAGGTATGAGGTTGTTCTTTCATGTACAGGTAGGTAGGTAGGTGTGTGTGTGTGTGTGTGTGTGTGTGTGTGTGTGTGTGTGTGTGTGTGTGTGTGTGTGTGTGTGTGTGTGTGTGTGTGTGTGTGTGTGTGTGTGTGTGTGTGTGTGTGTGTGTGTGTGTGTGTGTGTGTGTGGTGTGTGTAACAGAAGTCCTTTACAGCTGTTAAAGCAGGTGTCAAGTATGTACTGTACGTATAGTTGTTGGAATAGTTCCTATTAAAGCAGACTGTGTGTGTTTAGATCAAAAACAAAAAACCCAACTTGGTATGACGTTTGACCACGTCACCTGTAGTTAACCCCCACACTGCAAACACATATATCTGTCCACATTTCTTTACCGTAGACCTTTAACTCTCTCATCAACGGAAAATATACACCTCAGGGTGGATCCACGAGCCAAACAGCCAAGACTAACAGTTGTCATAGGTCGGACAAGATTTCAGTCATTTGCCATTTGGTAGAAAATAAATATGTCTGGACAAATTTTAAAGATAAATCTAGGGGATAGAACTAAGGTTATTTTTAATTTCGTGAAACTATTAATGAAATACACATTGAAGAGGTGTGTAGTGGAGTCAGAGTTGTCATTTTGCCATGAACCACAATGTGTTTAGATACTCGGAGACAGAAAGCAGATAAAGTACTATATACTTCAATATTTAGAAGTATATATACTCAACTCACTAACTGCCAGCTAGCTCCTGTTGGTTACGACAACTTGAACAGCATAAAACGAGTGTGGTGATGCTCTTCAAAGAGTTGTGACTTTCACACCAATGACTGTAAATAGAGATGGACGACAAGTCGGCTCCCAAAAATGAAGCCAAAACATCCCCATTGCCCCCTGGTGGCCGGCTGCAGTAGAGGTGCTAAACTCCTCCATGTTCGCAAATCATACTACTTTTACCCAAAGATGGTGTCTGTCATTTTAGGTAGTTCATCACACTGATGTTTGCTGAAGAGCTCATTTTTCATGTAGGTTCGGTTTTAGTTCGTTATTTGACGTCATAAAAATAGGGTGAAACATCATGTTTGATAGCGGAGACAAGATGGCCGCGCCCGTGCACCCGGGACACTTCGGCTTCACTTGTGTGCGGTGGGGGGAGAGTGGAGACGTGTCGTCCATCTTTAATTCACAGTCTTTGCGCTTCACTTCGACGGCGAGTAATGAATCCCCTTGTAGGCTCGACAAGCTAAATATAAAGCTTGTCTGAGAGTGAAATGAATGTATTTGAACAATTTGCTGGTTCAGTTAATTAAAGGTTTTTTCTCATTTAATATTGAACACTGACGTCTGCGTGTTCCCAGAAGATGCTGGAGCTGTATTTTCTGTAGTTATGCAGTTTTTTTGTTTTGTTACAACCGCTCTGACGCTAAAACACAAACCTCTGTACAGAAGCAATGTGATGGCTTTTTAAAAAAAATGAATCTCATAGTGGCCAGCAGCAAACCTGAACAATGAAACAATCATCTTTTCCTTATTATCATGAGAGAAAAATAAAAAGAAAGAAAAGATTTTGACATCCTTAAATTTGACTTGACTATGTCCCTCTACACTGTACAACAGGACATGGTCAGGTCAGGTTTATGCTCGTTGGAGAACTGGAGTCGTCCGTGTGAAAAGAAAAAACCTTCCCCTCACAAACGGAGCCGGTGTTCACAAACCTTTGAGCGGTTCGAAATCAAAACGAAAGACAGACTGTGATTTGAATGATCGCAGAGTCAGTCCGATGAATCCAAACCCCTTCCTGTTTGGCAAAGTCCTGCACCTCAAGCACAGAGGTCGTGGATGATACTGGGACGAAGAAGAAAAATAAACCCTGGGGAGGCTTGACATTGTGCATAAACACATTGTGCTTGTAAAGTCTGCTTTTGAGTCCGATTTCCTTTATGCTGGCATCAATGTGACCGCGATTAATAGTGTGGGGCCCAGTTGTGAGAGCAGGTGTTGCGGGGTGCAGCCAGGGGCCGAGCGACGCCAACTGAGGCCACATCACTGATTGGTCGATGCAGTGGTAGTTCCAGCCGGATTAAGGCCTCGACACCTCAAAATATTCCAATTTAATCCTTTTTTCATCCGCCCTTTCCCCGCTGGTTACAGAGTTTGCGACCAAGCCCCCTCCAATCATGTTTTGCAGAGTGAGTCCTGATCTTTGGCTTTTAACCTGTTAGCTCACAGTTCTTTATTGTTAATAACATTTCCTAAGTACGACCCACACGAAGGTTGCAGAGGTTTCATTTCCATCTTTTCTGAAATAATTAGGGGCTTACGATTTCTATCCGAGTTAGTGTTCGCCACTGTGCCTCAACAGCCGGGACCACCCCCGCACAATCAGAGGTGTTTCCCATGCTGAGCACTTGGTTTGCTCGCTCCGTTTTGAAAGACACGAACGCACTTCCAGGTGTATATTCCAGGGGATATAAAAGGGTCTCTTGTCTTCCGTTTCTCATTTAAAGATGATGTAATATAAAGTTGACCTACAGTTGTGAGGGTCACCGTGGTGATAGCCAGCTGTGGGTGTTGTGGTCTGTGATATGGTGAACGACGACAACGACGACGACGACGACGACAACGACGACGTGAGTAAAATACTGATTGCAGGGAATCAAACTCCACCCGTTAAAACAGAAGGAAAAAAAAAGTGGGGTATTACAATTAGTTTCGTCCAAGATGAGCACAACAAACTGACAAAACAGAACTAAAAAAAAAAAGAAAACTAAAAAAAAAGGCTAGATAAACAGGATAATAATTAATTATCTTTAAATAGTGTCACACATTTCTTTGTTGATAATACTAAAAAAAAATTAAAAGGAAGCTTTCTTCTCTCTCTCGCTCTCCTCCCGCCGCTCCTCGGTCTGTGCCGCTGACTCGGTCTGACGGACAGCCAAACACACCAATCACACGCATGCTCTTTCCTCCGTCGCCACGACAACTACCTGCTGGACATGCCTTCCCTCAGTGCTACTAAACATCAACCTGCGGAGAGACAGGTAAACGTCTGAGCGAGGTGATGGATATGAATGTAGCAGGGTAAAAAAAACAAAAAACAGCTTGCATTGTAACACAGATTTTCCTTACTTTGTCTGACAGAGTGTGTATCTTGTCTCAAAGTTTTGAATTGTTTGTATTCACAATGAGCTGTCCCGAAATGATCAAAAACGGTGACTGACTAACACAACACTGGGCCACATGCAAAAAAATGTTTCATTTCATTTGAGCAGAAGTTGTGTTAAAGGACCTAAAACAGACACAAATCAAAAACAGTAGAGATAATCACATGTCTGAATTGTGCCAGAATTAAAAGGGGTCTTGTTAGAGATAGACACATGAGAGAAAATAAGTAATCCACACAAACTTTCATAAAGTCAATGAGGCGGCTGTCAGACTGAGAGGGTTTTCCTGACAACAAGTGAACAGCGTAAGTTGTGGTCAAAATATTTAACTCCAAAATGCATTCAGCTTAAATTATTATAATTTTTGTGTCAGACAAGTGTTGCCCCAAAACTGAGGAAATTGGTGAAAGCTACAATTTACAAATCTGTTTGTACGTGTGGCTCTTGCATGAGGCACATTACTGTATGTGTACGATGCATATTCTTCAGAACAGCTCATGAGAAACAAACAAAAAAAAACCATATCTTAAAAGTCAATAATTTACACACCTGAACCGGGGCTAGTGCAAAAAGTTGTCTACTCTGGCGAAAGAGCAGGAACCAGACCGGACTCGGGCCATGAGCTGAACACACTCTGTGGCCTGACCCAGCGCTAACATCAGAGGAGGCTGCTTAGGCAGATTTTGGGACTCTGGGGAAAAAGAAAAAAACACAATCGGACATGGGCACAGCACACGGGTCTCAATCACATCGGAGACTAGAACAACAGCAGCATCTACACAATGGAAATGTAAGCACGTGTGTTGTCTGCTCGTGTCAGTGTCACACAGAATGCGTCCGTCCGTGTGCTCTTTACCCAGTATGGCGCTGTTCAGTGCGGAGCAGAGTGATTCTCTCTGCGTGGGATCTAACTGCTGGCCGACTGGGCAGTTCCACGGGTCGGAGTACGCTAACAGACTGAAAGCATCCTGCACAGACAAGAAGGGGAGAGACAGAGACCAACGTGATTAGAACACTGAGGTGCAAACACATCCTGCTTCTCGCTTTGTTGCAATTTACTGTACATGTCATCATCTGGACCTCAACTCTCCTTGTCCTCAAACATATTTATTAACTTCCTGGGTGAAAAAACTGACCAGACACTAATATTTGGAATTAGATGAAACAAAAGGACGGTTCAGTTCAACGGTGGCCGTGTTTCTGTCACTTTGTTGAAGCCTGTCTGCCCCCTGGTGGTTACTAAATGACAACTAAATGATGTGCTCTCTGGAAATGGGGTCACTTCTATGGGTCTTTTCTGTTCTAATGGAGGTTTGGCAGCTGTAGAATTTGTGTAAAAATCATATGTTGTTAGAAAACTGTCAACAACAACTAGAAAACAAAGGCCCTTGGCGCAAACTTGATCATTATGATGCAGCTTCTATCAGGGACTCTCAGAGAGGTAGTCAAGACTCTATCTGCTTTTATAACAACACTCCCATATATCAAACATTGCTCCACTTCCTGCAGTGTGCACAAAATTCATTCAGCCACCCGGATTTTAACTGGTGCCAACAGAAGAAATCTCTTCAGCCCAGTGCTGGCATCACTTTAATCTGTTGTTGCACAGCTGCTCGTTGAGGTCAAGCCTGTGCGCACGTGCAGTTGTATGTGTGCGTGTACCTGTAACATCTTCTTGTGCGTGGCGTTCTTGCCGTACTCGCGGCCCAGCTGTTCGTTGAGCGCCTGCAGTTCCCGTCCGAACTGGATCATCCTCTCTGTGGCTGCCTGGTTCCCTCCACAAAGCGTTTTGCCATTACTACAACTCTCATCTGCTGGCAACGGACACACACACACACACACACACACATGCGCAGTTAAAATACACACATGCTGTAAAAACATTCCACAAAAAGCTGGACATGAGGGAACAAAGAGAAAGTACAAGGTGAGCTATGCAACAGTGAAGAATAGGGAAGAATTAATAATAAACAACAAGGCAAAAGGAAGAAAGTTACAGGACTTTGTGTGTGTGTGTGTGTGTGTGTGTGTGTGTGTGTGTGTGTGTGTGTGTGTGTGTGTGAGTGTGTGTACCTGTGACCCCATTGCCAATGCTGTTGTCGTCTGGCTGAAGAATCTCTTCATGTTTGTATGTGCCATTCATGATCCGCGCGGAAGAGCCTTCAACAACTCCGTTGGTATAGTGCTCTGCTTCAATTTCCATCTCACTGTCACTACACGCACGCGCACGCACACACGCACACACACACGCACACACGCGCGCGCACACACACACACACACACACGCACACACACACACACACACACACACACACACACACACAGACACACACACAAACAACAAAACAAACAAGTTGGTCTTTGTAAAGCTGTCTAGGAGCAAATCCAAAATTAAATTTAGAAAAGTAAAACACACAGTTCCAAAACAGTTCTTGCTAATCAGTCACAGAGAAACACGGACGACTCACCTGCAGCCTCCAGATGCTGCCAGCGTCCTTATTACACACTGATATCCTCAAACGACTGGAGTGAGGATGTCTAAACGTTCAGACTCACCGGGTCTGAGGTTGTTTTTTTTGTTTTGCTGCTACACACCGACGGGACTTTCTCACCTGGTTTCCTGGGCGCTGTTGGCGCTGTGCGGCTTGGTGGAGTCTGAGGAGTTGGACTCAGAGTAGTTGACTGAGGAAGGGGAGGAGGAGGTGGAGGAGGACGCGGAGGAGGACGCGCTGGGATATTTGACACTGCTGCCCCCAGTGCCGCCGTGGCTCTTTGATTTACTGGGGGGAGTCACACCGTTACTGCAGGTGGGGCTGTCTGCTCCTGGGGTGATGGTGACGGGCGGAGAGAATTTTTAAAAAAATTAAATCTCAGGGAAAAGAATTTTTAGGCATTTAAATCTATGTGTGCTTTGTGAAACATGCGTACCTCCAGTGTGCAGGTGTGTGTTGCTGGCTCCGTGGTGGGGGCTGAGGCTGGGTGAACCCGGGTAACTGTCCTGGGACTTGGGGGAGCGAATGGACAAGCAGCGAACCTCACTGTCTGTGCCATTCACCATCTCCACGAACTGACGACACCTGAAGAGTAGAACACACTGGCGTTACTGCCAATTACCAGGAAATGACACATTTTAAGCAAGAAGTACGTTTCGCACAAGGGAACTTTGATCGCTGGCGTTACAGGGGATATGTTGCAACAGCAACTCGGCCGACTTACTTCAACATGAATAGTAGGTTGGGGTTGTGCTCTAACAGGCCGGGGTAAAGTTGCTGCGTAGCTTCTATGGCTTCGCCCACCCGTCCTGCCAGCACCAGCTTTTGTATTCCTATTAGACACAAGAAACAAGTCGCTATTTATAGTTTTATCGATCAAAAGGAAGCATGCTTTCACAGAGGCCACAGGTCATCAGGGAGAAACTACACCCGCAATATCTACTCTATGTCTGGATATTAGAGCAGGGAGTCCTTCCAACCACTATGAAAGAGGTAACTGTAATTATTGTAGGCGACTTTACAGTAGCTAGTTAGACTAGTTAGATAGACTAACTATAACAACAACAACACAAAGCCCAGCTTGTTTGTTCAACGACTCCATACAGTTTGTAATATTTGCCGTAAGTCAACTGAAAATGTGGACTCATTTGTCAGTTGGTTCTGTCACACTCACTCTGTCTGTTCTTTATAGACGTCTGGTCCTCTTGTATCATGGTCTCTGTGGCTCTGGCGAAGGCTGTTGCGGTGGCACAGTACCCATGGTGCACTAGGTAGCTGGACACCATACTATGCACAATACATGAAAAAAAAAAAAAGGAGTACACGTTCAAGTTTTTGTGGATATCCAACAGGCCCTTTGAGCTCATTTAAACAATACATCTTCATTGTTGTGGGAACTGGTTATGAATCTTACTTCTGCAGGACGGCCTGCCATTCTCCCAGCCTCTCTCCGATGGGAAAGCGAGCGATCATGCCGTGGATCTTGGCCCGCCATTCGCTCATGTAGTCCTCGATGTCAAACACAAAGGGCTGCTGGCCAAAGTTGGCGTCTACGATCTCGCCCGGTGTCTGGAGGCCCACGGTGGGGTACAGGTTGGGCTGGCAGATATTAAAAGATTGGAGGAGTTCAGGTTAAAGCAGTCAGTTTGCTACATTGCTTTTGACAATTTCATTGTTTTATTAAGTATCACTAAAATACTTGAACAACATATTATTTCCTGTATTTATTGTCCTGTGTCAAACAACAAATAATGACTGTGTGCTGGTTATTGGTTTATTGTGGCAGCAGGTTTGTTTGATAGCTTGTTAGATAGCTAGATCCCCGGCAAGATGACAAAAAAGGGGTCGCAAGATAGCTAAATAGCTAGATAGATAGCCGGCTAGCTAGATACCCTGTCTCAAACTGTCTTGCTTCTATTATTTGTTAAGATATATGTATATATTTCCTCAAGAATTTTCTCTAAACTGAAATGTTTTCATGGATGCTGGTGAATCAGAACTGAAATCAGGTAAATCAGTGGTAAATAGTTCATTATTGATACTTACAGGGAGGTCTGTGAAGGCTACACCTAAAGGATAAAAGGACAAAACAGTTAAAAAACAGTTGAAGTTTATCTATATGCCTAACAGATATTATTAAGCAAAGCATAATTTTTTAATGCATCCATTAATATAATCACATAATCTAAAAAAAAAATGCAATAAATTCACCAGCATGTACAATTAACACACATCATGTCGACCGACCTAAACTGATGCCATTTTTGGTGTAAAAGCAAGTGTTGTTGATGAGGTTGACGCAGCAGCCAATCACGTCCCCCGTGGTGAACGTCGGGCCGTACGGTTGGCCAGTGCCGGAGGAGCAGAAGGAGTGGCCGTCATCCCCGTGGTAACCGTATGAGTGCTTGTCCCATCCTAAAATAGCACAAGGAGGATTAGGATTAATGTTTTATTTTATACTTGACCTCGTATGAAAAAAAGAAAGAAAAAGTGCAGTTGATCAAACGCCCTGAGGTTCTGACAGAACTGGAAGAGGTTGGTACATGTTGTCTGCAGATCAGTATATGAACAACTTCTGGTTTCACTACTAGAGCGTTTGAGTGAGGCGGAGACGGTTACTCATTGACTTCTGCTGCTCAGATTTTCCCCCCATCTGACAACCACTGCCTGCAGGGCGGTGTCTCATGAAAACACGCACGCACGCACGCTTTTCTGACTGTTTGGCATGTGATGCAGTGCCTGTGAGTGACCAGCAGGAGGACCTGGTCTATGTAAAGAAACTGGTGAGTCACTACTAAACAGGGAACAGCAGCACAGGAGCCTGAACCAGGAGAGAAGATGTTAGGATCTCTTTTTCATTAAACTAATATATTTGTACAAACTGTTATTTCCTTACTGCAGCTGTAGAGTACAAGAAGCTCTACCAGTATAATGTGACGTATACTTGGCGAATTTATCAGGTCTGTAATTTCCGAATAATATCCTATTATCCTAATTCGACACAAATGACGAATGAGTAGAGACAGCAGCAGATTTTAACTTGTTAATTTTAAGATTAACAATGGCTCCATCCAATAAGACCGACGATGGTGACGTGTACAGCTAATAAAGTAAAATTCTGACATCATTCATTTCATTTTTCATCTTTTCCTTCTGTGACATGACAAAAATGTCTTCCATGAAAAAAAAGATCCCTATTGGTTCAGTTCCAGTTAATATATTCCACTAAATTGCTAGTGTAACCTTGAGGTGGTGGTGACATTTCTTATCCCTTTAAATAGCAACGGCCATGACAAGTTTAAGTATATATTTATATGTTCCTCTTGGATTTCATAACCTTAATGCCCGATACAAACACTGCATCGACAAATCTACATAGAGAATAAGATTGTTGTTCCCCAGCCCCTTTTGCAGACGTTGATGTGATGATGCCAGTGTGATTTGCTGTACGCTTCACATTATGTTCAACTGATGAAATCTCAAATTGGCAGGGTAAAAGAAAGAAAGAAAGAAAGAAAGATCTGTGTGCACAAAGAAGCTAGGTGCTGCTAAACCGCAAGACGCAGCATGGCCGGCATTTAGTCTGCCCTCAGACAACCTTTATATATTTATCTAGCACTCTTAAAGAGGTTGTAAATCAATCCCTGCAGGGTCACGTGTGCCCGTCCCGAGAGGAACATATCCTGAGCTGGACACAGGACAGATCCCGGTATTTAAAAATAAACCACAACAATGTCATTTTAAGTGAAGAGCAGAAGTGTTATAGCAAATGTCTTTATAACAAAGACAAACTCATAATGAATCTAGTGTATCCAAAATTCAACAAGGCAACGGCTTCTGAGGTCTGCAGCAGGATTCCTTTAGAGGACACAGAATCAGAGCTCCACACTCGGATACTTGGATGACCCGCCTCCTGCTCTGCCCTTAACTTCTACGCTTAACCCCCACCCGCCCCCGAGATGACCGAGGTGAAAAGGACCTGAACCCGACAGCACTCTGCTCACAGCTCTGTCAGTCAGCGCCGCTCCTCAATCACAGCTCGTCTGTCGTTGCCAAAAAAGCAAAGCGGGGGTTAGTGAAAGTAGGTCGTGGGTGAGCCGAGATATTAGATGACGTATAGCTGCATATGTGTATATGTGAGCATATTAAAAAAAACAAGTATTAACCTAAGTCAAATGTGTTGATTTGTAATAAGTGTTTGTATTAGTTCAAGAGCGTTAGTTCTTTTCAATTGGGTGCATACTGTTCTCTCCATGCGTTCCTTTGTGTACATGTGTATTTACTTCTGCATGTGTGTGTGTGTGTGTTTGTGTGTGTTGAGGTATTAGATTAATCTGCTGACAGGGATATTGCCTCTAAAGCCAGGCTCACTGCTCCAACATGCTAATGAAATGGGCAGGCCTCCACAGCAGGATCAGACACAGAGGTCATCAGTGGAGAACACTGTACTATTAAGGGACACACACACACACACACACACACACACACAGACACACAGACACACAGACACACAGACACACAGACACACACACACACACACACACAATGTATTTTTATGATGATACTGTTATATTGGACAATATCTAGATTCCTAAGATTATGGCAAGCTAAAGTAATTGAGGCTTGATGTTTAAATAAATAAATTAATTAAAATAATAACATAACAGTTACAAAAAAAATAAAAGCTTTCATATTGGCAAATAACAGCAAACATAAACGGAGATACCGATATGTCCAGCCGATGTGTTTTCATTTCAGTGTGTGTGTGTATATATACACACACACTGAAATAAACACCTGGAAACACTAGCAGATACATTGTGTGTGCAAAATGGCCACAGAGGTGACACTGCGATGTATGCAATCCAGAGCGCACACACACGGATAAATCCATTGAGTTCAGAAACAAACACAACACGCACACAAACACACTAAGTCATTCAGAGTTAAGGCAATCAGCTGTAATCTGTCGTCTACCAGGGCCACGGGCCATCTGCAGTGGAATCCTGGCAACCGAAAAATATTGTCATACCTAAAAACGTGTGAGCAGGTTTGTAAAACACGTCCGTCTGTCCACGCAACGCTGTTTCCACGCTGTTCCACCCTTTGTGTGACATTTGACACATGTGAATCAAGAAGAGAGGGGGGAAAGAATGATCTTTGTGTGTATGTGTGTGTGTGTGTGTGTGTGTGTGTGTGTGTGTGTGTGTGTGTGTATCTAGAGTCTGCTGAACTGGCTGCCCCAGTGTCCACAGCAAATTCCACAAGCATCGGTCAGCGGACAGATCTTGACTGGTCAATAAGCAGGTCAAATGGCCCCAGACAGGCCTGGAAACGGCACGATGCGATTGGTCAGAGCAGAGCGGTGGTCCGATTGGTCGGGAGAGATGCGAGGGGGGCTTTAGTCGGGCCCTCAGCTGCTATATGGCTACTACGCTTCCTCCACTGTCATCAGAGATCGCTGAACCATTCACAGATGTCATTGTGTGTGTGCTTGTGTGTGTGTGTGTGTGTGTGTCCGTGTGTGTGTGTGTGTGTGTGTGTGTGTGTGTGTGTGTGTGTGTGTGTGTGTGTGTGCGCGCACTGAGAGTCTGGATGGATGTGGTGGGTTAGAGGCTGAGAGTGCAAAAGGAAAAAGATGAGGGAGCGGAAGAGAGGGAAGGCAAAAAGAGATATACCCTCTGTGTTTAGAACTATTTTTCCAGATCCATTTTACACTAACACATTGATGTGCCTGCCTTGTTTTCTTCATAAATCTTGAGAGAGGTGTAGAGATGAAACAGTTAATCGTTTAGTAATCGACTACTGAGTAATCGCAAACTATTTTGACGATCGATTGATCATGGTTTTTATGACAAAATATGTCAACATTCTCTGATTTCAGCTTCTTAAATGTGAATATTTTCTGGTTTTCTTGCTCCTCTATGACAGTAAACTAAATATCTTAGGTGTGTGGAAAAAACAAAACATCATCTCAGGGTTTTGTGAAATACGATCGGCATTTTTCACCATTTTATGACATTTTAAGGACCAAACAAGGAAATGATTAATCTGATAATCGTTAGTTGCAGCCTCTTTTGTTCTCCGAATATTGCCAGTGGACTCTGTGACCATGGTCTGGATTAGGAAATTATGTGAAAAATGCCTGATATGTTGGCTAGATAGCAACTAATAATGAAAAAAAGCTGCCCAGTAATTGTAATTCAGTGCAATGTCACATTCTACTCCCTCTTTACCAAAAATGTAAAATACTGAGCAATCTTTTGCACTACTAAATTGAGAAGCAATATTTGTGTTAAATCACGCCCAGGTCAGACTTCAGCTCGAGTCATCATCATCCGTCACCGATCCATACGACTGCTCTCAGTGACATGTCCTGACATGTTCTTTCTGCAGCCGTCACACTGCTCCGACCAAATCCACACGAACCACATCCAGTTACTGTACTGTCGTCATCTCCTCCTCCTGCTTTCATCTCTCATAAATGCTTGGCACACGTTTACTTATCCACATAATCCCGTTCTTATATCTAGGGTCGACCGATGTGGCTTTTTCAGGGCGATCATGACGACCATTACAAATCTAAGAGACCGATAACCGATATTTGAAGCTGATATTTGTCTGCAGTAAAAAAAAGGCGTCAAAATTTAGAATAACATAAGTTCTTAAGGTTATAGTGTGTAATATTTAGAAGAACTTATTCATAGAAATTGAATATATTGTCCATAACTGTGCTCATATATGTATAAGGAACAAGGGCAACAAGGAACAGAAGTTTTTTCGTCAACTTTGACTGAGTTAAATATAGTTACATGAGGTGGACCCGACATCTGTGTGAGTCTCCATGTTTGCTAAATCGTGTTGAATAAGGTTGTTGTACAAAACGGTCCAGAATACGTCACATACGCGTTGAATTCTCAGACACTGCCGGAAACCGGAAATGGAATTCGTGGCGCGCCACCATAAGGTGTCCCCTGTCGGGTGCTCAGTTGGTTGTGGTTTGCAACTTACCACCAGATGCCGCCAGAAAATGACACACTGGGGCTTTAAAAATGGCCGATACAGATAACCATAAAAACGGTGAATATTGGCGCCGACAATTGGCAAGTCCAATAATCAGTCGACCCCTACTTATATCTTGCATCCACAAACTCTACTGTACACATGCACCCGCCACATCATCTCTCCCAAATACTCCAACTCCAAAAATCATCTACAACCTGATTGAAAACAATGAAAACTTCATATTCTGTGATGTCAAACCAGGAACAGCGTTGTCAATGGTTGCCTTGTAATCTGAGCCAACGGGGTCGGAGGGCTGACACCGTGGGCCAGTAAGTAATTAGAAAGGTTTGGGGTCGAGGGTTTTGGCCAGGCTCCTCCGGAGCTGCTAAATTGCAGCGTGCAGACTCGACCCAGCGTGTAACCAAAATTGAACAAAAGACGACAGCGCCCCAGGATGTTTTTCTCCTCCGCCTGCCAAAGCGCTGGTCCGACCGGCTAAATGGCTGAAATTATGGCCCCGTGTCAGCAAACCGATGTGATTGCTGGATGTTTGGCGTGATGAAGAGTTCGCCATACACTCAACGTTCATGTTGACTGACCTTGGGAATCCTTTATTTTTCACCCCCCCCCCTTAGCAACTCTGAATCAATTGCAACATCCTTACATTGATTTCAGCATAGATCTATCAAACAAAAATCTGTCCATCTGCGTATGTTGTGGCGATATCGTTCAACACGTCACTCACCAGGCAGTCTGTTCATGTTGACTCCCTGGGCAGACAGGCCGATGCCCATGTACCTAAACACATGAGAAGAAAAAATATATATATCAATAAAAAAACGTCAGTAGATCTGACACATTTCAGGACAAACATCCACATTTGAGCATGTCTTTCTATCCAGATAAAGGCTCCAGATTAACGTTTGATGCGAGTCAGACCCTGCACCGGCTTTGATCACCTGTCATATCCCAAACATGAGGACATGTTATTGCAGAGCGAACTACCTCAGAGTCCAAACACGAACAGTAGCAGTGAGAGTCGAAGCTTAAGGTTCAGCAGTGAGGTGGTGAGTCACGCCAGGATCGGTCGTCGGCCGAAAGCTCTTTGCTCGATTGAACCAAGTCATCAATATTGTCCCTTGAACACATAGATGCCGTAGTTTCAGCTCTCACTGTCGTCACTCAAATCCGAGCAGTAAATTTGAGGTCTGAGTTGAAAGGATGGCAAGTTCCCTGCTTTTTACTCAATGGCATTAAGAGATATATATATATTGTGTAAGAGAAGGGGAGGCCACTGGTGTCACGGCAACCAAAGATGTGGATTGGAAGATGTAGTGGATCAAGCAGCTCGCCCACTACTACTACCACCAACTTACAGCCGTGCCACCAGCATCGCTCAAATGATTTTCTGATCGGGGGTTAACAACAACTTTCCTATTTACAGTTAAGTAGTGACACAGACACTCCCTCGTTATAGTCGAGCGATAAAATATGCTTGTTCATTTTCTACACCATTAATATTTGACTTTTTTGAACCAACGGTTGGCGACACTGTGGGGGGATGCAGCAGTCTGGAAAACTGTCAGACTCCCAAGGAGAAGTCGATGTAAATCAGAACTGCAGGAATCGGCTCAATGTTGAATTCTGTTTGTTGCTAATTCAGCTACATTTGGCGACAACGTCAGGAACGGTCCATGATTATACCTACAAAACAATGCCTGGGTTGGTTTGATCTCAAACCCGACTGATGTGGATTTTTAGGGGGCCGTTGTCAATACTAATATTAGGGAGTAAAAAAATTCCAATTCCAATACAGTATATTAAATACAAAAGTGTAAATGATTCCCAAGATGTCATTAAAAAACCCTAATGACAAAGAAAAGGCAATTGAGGCTCGATATGTTACACTTTAACCACAAACTTGATGGTAAACGAAAAACACAAAAACAACCAAACTGAACCAAACTGGAGAAAAAATAATAATTAATTATTAGAATTATTTATTCCGTGAAATAAAAGTTTTTATATCTGTGCGTATCGGCAAACATAAACAATAATACTGATATGTCTGTGAAAGGCTCACATCTGCCAATTTTATGGGGAGACACTTTGTAAAGTGTACTCTGATTAATATATCAGTATAAGCAATAGTCAAATAAAACTGTGGACGTAGATAATATGGACATGAATGTTTTTGTCTCTCAAGCACCTATCCTTTACGGACAAATGTATTATCCATTTCCTGTTTTGGCCAAAATGTCACACAGAGCCGGCGCTCCATTTTTTGCTTGTAACATATAAATAAATATATAAAACTTTCTAGATAAACTGCTGCGGTGACACAAGGTAAAAACATGAATTGTCACCGTCGTTGTCTTTCTCTGTAAGAGTGTGCGTCTGTGTTCTGGGCGTGGCGCTTCCTCCCACTCGCCCTGCTCCCTGGTTGCCGATCAGCCCGCACACCTGCTGCAACCTCATTAACTCAGCGGCACGTCAACCCCGGGCTCATCAATCCCTCATCGCCAGATCGTCGTTTCAGTCGGCGTGGTAGAGATCATGTTCTCAAGCTACACAGAATTATGCATTCTAAGCTTTGACTCGCTCTTTTGTGCTGTTTTGATCACTGATCTAATCCTCATCTCCCGGTGCCACAGGAGCATTGTAGGACTGACTGTTCAGTCAGCTCACATCCCTGCCTTCATCCGTACTCTGTTCTGCTTCACCAGCCACCTCCATCCACCTTCACTCCCTGAGAGCAGGCGATAACCCTTTCTTACTTACGCTAACTCTGAGTCCTGCGTTTGAGTTCCCCTGTTAATGACGTGACATTGAAAGGTTATAGACCTTTCAATAATCACATAGACTAACATGCTTGTTAAACAAGGATTAAGAATGATGGCATGCTAAAATTTAATAATTAGGTCATTAGCACATAAATGTTAGCATGTTAACATGGTAATATTAGCAACATTAGCTGTGCTGATATGCTAAACAATATTTGGGATGTATGCAAATGTTTAGCATTAGCATGGTATTGGGTGTGTAGAATTCTAAAAATGTTCATGTGCTATTGTTAGCATATTAAAATTTTTCTGACATTTAGCAACTTAACATTAATTATACCTCATGGCAGTTCTTCGAGTAATTGTCAGGAACCCCCAAAAACCCCCAACCCCAGATATAATCCTTGCTATTTCATAATAAACAATTATGGCTAACATTACAATATAGGCACCTACAAATGTTTTTCGACAGTAACTCTTAATGTGTCATGTGCTGTTATGCTAAACAATCATCGCGATGTATGCTAATGTTTAGGATTAGCATGTTATTGGGTGTGAAGAATGTTAAAAATATAGACATGCTAAGGTTAGCATGTTACATTTTTTTGTGACATTTAGCATCTAAGCATTCATAATCCCTCATGGCAGACTTTCAGGTAATTGTCAAGGCCAACCAAAAAAAAACTAGGATACAATCCTTTCCATTTCATATCTAATTATTAATAGCTGATGGCTAACATTTCCATATAGACACTTACAGTATATGTAAGGTGTATAACATGCTTACAGAATAACTCCTGGTTGGCACTTGTGCTTGATTAATTCTAACAATAAGAATGTGTTGTGGTCTTCAGATTGGACAAGTTAGATTGTAGGCACAGCAACTCTGGGCCGAACTGCTACTGTGCCCATTTATCTTTATAACTTCCCTGGAAACCAGTGTTGTAAAACCTTTTGTTCTCATGAGATTAGCTCCGGGGACTATATCCTCAGAAAAATGCCAGTGTAGACCTGTCATCTATGAAGCTGAGACAAGGAAAAGCTAGTAGCAGGAATACAGCAAGTTGCTGCAGTTTTAATTTTGTTTGGGCACCGTGACAATGTTATGAGAGAAATATTGACGGAGCAATCCAAGGCTAGAGAGGCTTTTCCTTAGTATCACATAGGACACATGCACTGTTCCATCTGCTTACCCATCTCGACCTTTGCTGACGATCTTGACTTCAAAGTAGTAGATCCCACAGGCGGCGGGGATTGGGTGTGTGGCTCTCACTGATGCTGCGTCTTTGTGGTTCTTGCCGTGGCCTGCAAGAGGAGGAAACACGTGGTGATGAAAAATATATAGACAATACGCAATTTTATTAAAATATTAAGGCTTCTGTGCAGCTGCAGAGAATCAAACAAAGCATCTTTTATACAGTTAGAGAGTGGACTGTGAACGTTTGTGGTGCCTTTCAGTTCCACTGGAAAGAGCTTGGCCAAAACACGTAAGTGGCATTAACCTGTCCTTTAAAGGAGACATATTATGCTTATATTCAGGTTCACACTTTTAATTTGCGTTACCACTTAAAAATGTTTACATGCACTAATGTTCAGAAAAGGCATCAGTGTTCTCATACTGCCCAGTCCTGAAGCTCCTCTTTTCACTCTCTGTCTAAAACCCCTGGATTTCATTTAGCCCCACCTCCTCCCGATAAACCCCAGTCTGCTCTGATTGGCCAGCTGACCCAGTCTGTGGTGATTGGTCAACTGATTTCAAAATGTGTAGGAAATGTAGCGCCCCTTCACCAGAAAAGTGGATATTCTCAGATTGCAGACTGGGTTACCCCCAAAAGAGTCCAACTGTGACATCACAGTGGGAGAGAAGTCTGAACCGGTTGTTCAGAGCTTCAGGCTGAAGGGTTTAGACAGCTCACAACAAAACAACAGGGTATTTGACTCGTGATACTCTAAAGTTAGTAGAGCCAGTTTTTCACCCAAAAAATGTTTGGTCGGTGGCTTTTGTTGCTTTTGTTTATCATTGCAAAAAGAAGGTGTATATAACATCTTCAAAATGGGAGTGTAATAATGTCTAACTGCAGCATTAAACTGTCAAGAAGAAAAACATCCTCAGAGATAAAAGTGGAGCATTACAAAAATGAAAGCGCTGTGAGTATCAACTTCTTCCATAAAAAATATAATAAAATATGTGGGGGTTTTCACATTGGCATTTATGCAAGACCCATAAATTTAATGTAACGACAAATTCTAAGACACAAAAGGTAGAGCTACAAAACAGCTGATCACAGCCTGACTGCCTCCGGCACAAACCATAGCATCGCACTAAAGACGGGGGTCACTCGTCAGTCGTGTGACATCGTAATGTTTGGGATGCTGATCTACTGTAGTTTCATCAGCTTTTTTATTTTATTTTACTTTTTTAAATCCCACATTTCCCCTGGGTTGTGTTTGCTGAACAAGTTCCTTTTTGTCATCCTTCATTTTCTAGGGCATCTTATCAATCCACACATCAAACTCTTTGGATTTAATGTTCTGGGACCCACAATGACATTAAGTGATCAGTCAGACACAGACGAAAGCTCAGGCAGAACGGATTTTCTTCCAACAATCAATATTTTTGTTCAAGTGAATTTTCTATAATATGATTATGAATGGCCCTGATTTCTGTGTTGGTGTGTGTTTGTGTGTATGTTAAGATAACACACGCTAAATGCACTTTGCCGTAAAGATACCAACAACAGGGTCACAGGGCCCACGTATTGTGTCTGAAGCAATTCGGTTCTGGCACAACACTCATTACCGTCTGTCATTCTATATTCAGATGGCTGCTTATGCAATCCCTCGGGTCCTCAGAGAGACGGGCGCGTTCAGTTGTGTGTTGTGTAACTGCAGTCCAGCCTCTACAGTAAGCATGTGCATCCCTTATCTGTTACATGCAATCACGACAGTGAGTTCACCTGCCGTGACACATAACAAGTCATTGGGATTGCGTGTGTGTGAGTGTGTATGAAACGTAGAGAGGCTGTTACCCTAAACGCCGCAGCTGGCTGTCAGCAGACACCTTGAGGCTCTCGTTCTGTGTGTGTGTGTGTGTGTGTTGGTAAAAGAGACAGTCAGAACGTGAAAGATCCAGCCACTAACATACAGTAATGACCCACTGCATGCTTATTATTGCATGTTAAATTTATGCCCGCAGTGATTTCCCAGTTCATGAAGTCACCATCAAACCATGTACAGGCGACGTGTTTGTCATGCAGATATTCCCCGACATCATTGTTATGACAGTGATATTAAATTAAAGCACAATAGAATTTGCCAGGCATTATTTCAGGAGCAGTAAGCAATTTTAAATTACATTTGATTTTTTCAAATTCAGCTATTATTTCCTCACGGTCAGCTTGCTGTCGGTTCTGTGTGCACCGGGAAAGAAATCTGTCAGCCGCAGCCCTGGCTCTGTAAATTGAAAACCAATAAATGGTGCCGACCGCACCACCGACACTGTGTGCAGTTTGTAAACATCACTCCCCGACACCTGAAGACACGTGCTAGAAATGGACGCTACGACTCAGGGGTTCTGGCCTCCTGGTTAACACGTCCGTCTCCTGTACCCGAGGCTGCGGGTTCGAGCCCCAACCAGTGCAGTCAAAAAGCCAACAACAAACAATCCTTCCCTTTTAAGTTCATAAAATATACAAGAAATCTTTTGCATCAATGTCATGAGGGAAAATCAAACATGCCCACTTTCAAATTTATTGTGTAACCAAGGTGTGTTATTACCATAGACTGGATATAAAAATAAACGTAGTCTCTGGGTCCAGAAAGTGAAGCCAGTGCATTAGTGCCAAACACCTGTATTCTCTTGAATGATCAATCGAGGGTGACTCCACTGGTCAAATAAGTCCATTTCTATCGAAGTCTATGAGAACACCTTTTCTTCTCACTTGACATATAAAGTCAGTAAAAATTTAAGATGGCCAAAACTTAAGCTAAACTGGATGCTTCAAAACGGCAGTTCACAAAAACCAATGGGTGACATCACGGTGGGTTGCCACTTGGTTATTCAATGTTAATTCACGTGACCCACATGCCTGTGCATGTGTTTGGTCCAATGGTTGCAGCGACAGGCATGCGTATATTTTTAGCCGCTCCTTGTAAAAACAAGTGGTCAGTGGGCCAACAGGTCTCTTTACAACTGCATGGACGGCTGAGAAAACAACCCCTCCACCACGTCCTAAATGGTACACTCATGTATTCATTCCTCGTTCTTATCTAAGGACACAGGTGATGTCAGGTGATGTCAGGTGATGAGGAGTGACTGTCTAAGGGTGTGATATGGTCATAGAACCACTCAGATAGCTCTAACTGTAACATTTACTCAAAAATGTCAGTGTGTTATTTAACTAAAGCACTGAAACAAAACTGTTCGGGGGGAGAAACAGCATTGCAGCTGTTAAGCGACATCAAACCCCTCCACCAGATGTCAAGGATCAAAGGTCACTGTCCTGTTCTTCTTACCACATAGCACAGTCACGACATTAATTGCTGGCAGGGAAAACAGCAGCAGTCCCTCTCCAGGTTCTGTACTTTGCTGCGGGCCAGGGGAAAGTGCAAAATCTATCACAAAGGTACAACAAAGGCCACGGCGCCACGTTGCCCTCTGGATAGTGCTACTGAACGTTAATCATGAAGAAAAGGTGAAGATGGAGATCGATTGGCGGTTACAACTACGGTGGCTAGGAGCTATAGTAGGTGCAGAAAATCATTCAGATGGCCTGACGAGGAAGATATTGGATATTGAACGCAGAAGTAATCAGTGGTGGTGAGGAATGAGCCGTCACCTCTTCACTAGAATCACAACCAAAAAAACAGGTTTTCCTTCTGTTCTTTTTTAAACATGAGGCCTTCCTCACACTCATACCTTAGTCCCCGCTTCGATCTAAACGTCAAACTCTAGCTGAAGGCTCCAATGTCACCTGTATGTGCGTTTAGTTTTTCTAGGAAAGGCTTCAGTTTCAGGGTCCTGGTGATGTGTATCATGGCTCACTTCTACGCATTAATGCTAAAGACCTTTTACACAGCAGACATTTTGACGGGTGGGAAAGCACAGGTGTTACTGATAACATTGATGTTGGCTCTGTTCAATTCGAGTGTCCCAGGAAAGCTGCTTCCAGACACGCACTGAAATCCGGACATTTTCCAGAGGGGCTGTATGTGAGAACGCAAGTGTTGCTCCGGAAAATGTCCAGGTGAGCCCAGGTGACAATCCGTCAGACTCTGACAATTTCCTGCTACCGGGTACCCGTGAGAAAAAGTTACATTTCGCTTCTGCTTATTGGTTCCTAAAAGATGGCATCAACGTAACGTAACGGCGCCTGTTACGTGCATGCTAGCGCTTAGCATGCCTGCTATCGCCTGAGGCCACAGAGTGAAACACTGACAGTCAAAAGTCTGCCTGTACTTTAAGAGAGAAAGCGGCGACACGTGCAGTAAATGCGGGGCGTTTATTAGCTTCGAGTCGGGTCGCACCTTGAATCTGGACAAACATTTAAGGCAGCACGACATGATTTGGAGCAATGTTGGTTGTCCTGTGCGACTGTGATAGTCTGCTGATCAGGCTCCTCCAGTGAAAATCTTTGACCGTGTTGTGTCAGTGAGCCGGCATGAAATACATCAGGACCCTAACAATGAAGCAGCTAAATGATATTCAGCGACCGTCCCATTCAGTATTTTCATCTGTACTTTTCCTACAATGACAATCTTATTTGGTTAATAAATTCAGTGGGGCCCCTCGAGCGAAAATGCCAAGTTCTGACTTTACAATGTACAAACTAAATATTTCACAGAAAGGCAACAGAAATGTCTATTGTTCTGTTCAGTGCTGGCTTCACTGAGAAGGAATATGCTGTACTCCAACACCTAAACCCTGTAGAGATAATGTATACAGCTAACGGCCTCATTAAAGGAAAAGGTCATGTGCAAACACTACATCCCTTTACTTGACATTGTTATGCCGACCTCTAGAAAGTTTAAATGTACAGTAAGTATGAGTTTCACTTTCAAAACAGAACGAAATGTGCTGAAGAGACAAATGTTTGGATATGTTTTAGTTCACATCCTGATAGTGGAGGAATGTGACATTAATCACGATTCGACATGTGAGATGAGGAAAACAATATTTTTCTTTGGTTAAAGCATCCGTATACTGTTACTTAGTGTAATAAAATTGTAACGCGGTGGAACAGTATAATTTGTCTTTTGGGACAACGAGACATGAGGGGGTCGAACCCCCAATTCTGTGGGTCATATACACAACAGACTCTTCCTCCAGAGCCACAGCTGCCCTCGCTGTTAGTAGTACATAGAATTTAGAAGTCTCTCCTAACTCCCAGTACAGGTCTGCCCAGTTTCAACCTCAGCAGAGGTCAAATCAACCACATCAAATGAAGACACGTGGGGATGTGCAGGACCCTTATCTGAACTAAGAATAATCAGAGGTCTTTACTGCTTTCACAAACAATGACATGTTGTACATAATGCACCAGAACATACAAATCTACAGTGGCTTCATCCACTTCCTGCAGTGCAGGCACAAATAATGTTGGAAAAACTGCTGATGAGCTGTAACTGAAGCACAGAACCGAAACCTCAAGCAGCACTCGAATGTTGTTTTCCGTATCTGCAGTAACTTTCTTTTTGACCGTTCATTGCCGTAGCTGTGCGTTTGATGGATTTCGGATTAGTCCAAAGATGTCCTGAAGGGGCGGCTCTGGGACTATTAAGGACCCATTTGGGGCCGTTATTATGAGCAATTAGTTCCTTGTATAACTGGACCAAAAGCTTTGTCTTCATCCTTGGAACTTTGTCAAAACATTCTCAATAGACGGACTGAGGTTGTGCTTTGTCATCTATGCAGTTTGTGATTTTGAAGGGCAGAATTTTAAAAGACAAAGCCAATGATTGGAGGATGTCCAGTCGTCTCTGGTGACCTCAGGATTGCATGACATTTTTTTTTGCAGATGAAGTAGTTCTGTTCACCTATTCAGGCAGTGACTGGCATTACTCTTTGGATGCATTTCATGGTTCACCTAAGAAGAAGGTAAATCATTTGCAAACGTCAGTATCAGCACCCGATATGGATAAGTCTGGTTAATTAGTGAGCTTAAGAGCCACTAGTGATGGGATTTAGTTACCACCGAGTCGGATTAGTGGTTTCTAGTGTTCGCACCTGGTGGTAACTTCGCATTTATAAACAAACATGGAAATGTCTCTTCCATAGTCATTAACCTTTCACTATTTGAACTATATAATTCAGTCATTGAACAATAACAGTATTAAGAGATCGGCCAGTAAATTAAGAGATAACGCCATTAACAACTTTTCAACAGTTTTTGTGGCATAGCCAGACTAATACTGAAATACCCGATTATCAGCGGCAGCCATCTTGGTTGTTTACAAAAGCCGCTTCTCTCCGCTTCATGGTATAAACCACGCCAATTATCAGATAATCGGTTGTGATTGGACCGGCAAGACTTCTGCCGGTGGTATTTCTCCGTTCCAATGGAGAAGATCCAGATGGTGTCCGGCAGAGCAAATTCAATTTGAATTCATCTGGGTCCCAGGCTAGTGTTAAACATGCTTTAAAAATAAATATGTTCTAACTTAATCAGTAGATATATATAGCTAGATGTAAGATAACAGATATGACAGGTTTCTAGTATGTCTCTACAATATAAATTGAAAAAGCAACAAAAAAACAGATTTGAGTTATTTATTTCTATGCTCACAAAGTTAATAAAACATCTTTGTCATCCCTGAGGGGGATCGAAAGATGCAGTGGTGGAGTGGAGTGCTATCCACTACATGAGCTGCATATTAATTCATATCTTAAAACAGCAATAGGTATGTACAGAATGTTTTAATCCCTATCCATCCCTATCTGTCAAACAAATGTATCCGTTTTTCCGTTTATGGACCATTAAGGCCTATTAAAAAAAACAAATGATATCATCAATTTAAAGCAGGAGAATTCTACATTTAGCAGAATTCTTAAGTTTGAGTCTAAATGTTTGTTCATGTGTGTTGCAGTGTTTATTCGTGTATCTACCTCTTTAGACTGAGTAGATTAATCTGTGTCTGTTCACAATAGGACTAGGTAGACAGACACCGTGCGGCCTGGAATGGAGAAAATTGGCACACTGGTCAAAATAGCATCTAAACCACAAGGGTGAAGGAACAGAGAGCTGAGCTGGATCAACCAGAAGGAGAGAAATGATCACACACACACACAATGGGCCTACTTATGTTGTCATCCCTGAACAATTGTGCAGTGTCACGTAATCAGTGCCCTCATCGAAGACATAAAGACTCAGTGACGTCAGGTCTTCAAAACATGAGATTACACGTCCTCCTGTCTTCAGACACATGGGGCCATTCATCTGCTTTCTCAACTGTGGCAAGTGCACAAGTACTTTTTTTTAGAGCCCGACCAATATGGATTATTGGGGGCCCATGCCAATATCGATATAAGGGTGTACAAGATTTTTGATACAGAAATGTATATATGTAAACATTTTAATCTGTCAATGATTCCCATCAAAACTTAATAACGAAGAAATGTAATCGAGGCTTGATATTTTAGTCTAACCATCAACTTTATCATAAATAACTATAAAAAAGAAAACATATAGAACTTGAATCAAGAAATGTATTTTACGCAAAATGTAAACAAATGTAAATTTCTGCATTGTTTATTTCTGTACCATTAAAGCAGATCGGTAAACATAAACGCTGTGAAAGGTTAATATTTACTATGCATAAGTAACTCATACAACCCCACTTCAAAATCACTGAACTGTCCCTTTAAATCATCTGCAGGGGGTTTTTAATCAGGCTCTTCTGCCTGAGAGTCAAAAACAATGGGCCTTCCCCGCTATCCACCAACAGCCTGGACCATTACTACATTACATCATTCTTCTCAGAATGGGTAACACGAGCCTCGTCGTCTGCTCGTGTCAATGATGTAAAAAAACAACAAAAAAAACAGCCAACTTGAACCAAAAGTGGCCTCGCAATGTGCTCTGAGCAGATTCTTTTATCTCCATACAGTCTGAAAGGTACAGGACCAGCTTGAGCCTGCTCACAGTGCTCGGAGGGGGGGGGGGGGGGGGGGGGGGAGGTGCCCTGACGTTTCGCCTGACGAAAAATAACAAGAGCCACAGGCTGAACGACTGTGAAACACTCTCCACACACAGATGTCACCTTGTTTTGATCCGCCTGACAGCTCGTCTGACTGGGACGTCAGGCGAGCGAAAGCTGCTGTTACTGTGGGGGAGAGACTGCCACTGTTTTCTTCACGACAACGACGGATTTGTTTCAAAGGGGAAAAAAGGATCGGTGCATTTTTGGCCTAATGTAATGCGCAGAGGCCTCCTTCCTCCTTCCTCCTCCTCCTCCTCCTCCTCCCTCACAGCAGCAGCAGCAGCAGCCCTGTGCTGGAGGTTGGACATGAGACATGTTGTTGTACGATATATCTACATGGGAGCTGGAACCGGTTGCTTCCAGGCCCTGGGAGAAAAAAAAATGATTCATGAATTCTAGAAGCACTGCCCTTTAAAATAAACAACAACAAAAAAAAACAGAATCACTACGCGAGAGAACCAGGGCCATTTTTATTCTATTTGTGTCGCTTGCTGTGTTCCAAAACAAACAAACAAACAAACAAACAGCTGCAGCACTAAATGCCTAGCAAGTTTGGCTCGTGTCCATTTTGTCGCCAGCTTATCACACTGTTGTCAACACAACACAGGAAGGAGTAGCTAGGCTAGCTAGCGTTAGCCTGTTAGCCCACCGGGCCAGCTACTGTACTCGCTTAGGGCTAGCTTGCTGCTAGCTGGCTAGCCTGCTGCTAGCCAGCTAGCTAGCTTGCTCCTGTTTGTTAAATTCCATTAGTTAGCTTCTTTCTTTCCGGGCTAACCTCAGTCTCTGTGCGTCGTCGTTACGTGCCACGGATCCCTTCCAGCACAAACCACTATGGAGGAACGACAGCGGACGCGCAAGCTCACAGTTGCTGTTGTTGTTGTTGTTGTTCGTCAAAAACGAGCAAATATATAAACAAAAGGGGGGAAGTGGAGCTGTCGAAGGTGGATTTCTAATAAGACCCCAAACTGTGTGCGTGTGTGTGTGTGTGTGGTGGTGGTGGTGGGGTTAGCGAGTTCACAGTCAGCCCCGTTTGAGGCACATTCCTCGGCTCATTTGTGGAAACAAAGCAAGGTTATAGGACAGGAGAAGCAGCTCAGACTAGATCTGCCAGCACTGCTCACACACACACACACACACACACACACACACACACACACACACACACACACACACACACACACACACACACACACACACACACACACACACACACACACACACACACAGTCAACATAATCGCATACCGTGCGTGTGTATGTGCGACCCCCCCCGCAACAACACAGTGACAGATTTGCCGGTGGTGACTCCACTTGTCCAGCGCCTCCACCAGGCCTGACCCCCACCACCATCACCCGTCAGCTCCTCTAACCTTTGTAGTGGACCCGCAGGTTGTTCTGTGACAGCCCGATGTAGCTGTACTTATCCTTGGGGCTCCAGGACCGGGGCAGCGGGGTCTCCTCCTCGTTCACCGCCGGGTAGAGCCGCTTCAGCCGCTCGCTCAGCTCGTGCTCCTGGTAGTTAAACGCAGGATCTCCCCCCAACGGCAGGCTGCCCGCTCCGAGCTCTGCCATGTTCGGGCCTCTCTCCGATTCCGGGTTTAACTTGTCGTCTCTCTTTTTCCACTCCAGAGCCCAGAGTCAGTCTGTCGGTCGGTCGGTCCAACCGGAGCTGTGCGCTGAGAGCGAGAGGGACTGAGGGGAGAGAACAGCAGCGGTGTGACATCCCCGGATAAGAGTGTACTGTGAGGCTCGGCCGCGGTGCATTGTGGGTACTGTAGTTCGGCCGCGCGTTCGCTCTCACGCTAATGTCGCTGTAAAAGACTACACAGCTCCACTGCGGCGACCCCTGGTTCAGGGCTTTCACCGCGAGAGGCTTCTAGGAATTGTAGTTTTTCATCTTTTAATTTAATATTTTTTTTATTTTTTTATTTTTAGAACATTATATAATTTAAGCTTCATCTCTCTTATTTTTTTGCCCATACGTGGCACACATTGTACCTAGAGAAAGTGGGACATGTTTTATATATATTTGCTAGCTAGCTGGGAAATGAATTGACAGAATTAATATCCTCACTATTATTATTATTTTTTTGAACGAAAGCAAAGTGTGATATTTGTAAAATGTGCCAGTTTCTAGAAAACACATGTCTCCGCTTAGTGCTCCATCATTTTCATATCAAGTTGTAATCGGAATGCAACCGGAAGTTACAGTGTTTCGTGATATTTATATAAAATATGTTAACTAAAAGTTTGATATCTATTTATCTTTTTGTTTTTGTTTTTTACTGGCCGATTTAATGTTTTACACTCTGGTTAAACATCTACGCCTTCCCATCCGGTACAAAGTCTTTTGTATCCTGTTTTTTAAGGAGAAAGTTTCGTCTTATTATACAAGTTGAAAACTAGTTAGGCGCGCCGCGGTCTACTCTGTGGGTCCTTCCGGGGGCGGAAGCGCCGTTCTTGTTGTTACCATGGAAACCCCTCTACAATGCTATGGCCAGAGAAGCAAAAACGCTTCTCGTGTCTGTATTTAGCCGAACATAGAATCTCCAGACATGTCACCGCAGAAAGATATTAAATTACCACCTTTAACGCCGTCACCACAACAAAGGCGAGTGATTCAAATGTTTATATACGACATATTGTTACTGTATTATAAGTGCCTCACATGTAGTTTATAGCGCAAGTAGCTAGTTAAACGACAGTGTTCAAGCTAACTTAGCTCTGTTCTTGTTTTGTTTTAGACTCACGTATGATAACAAAAGTGTTGAGAATGACTCTATCCAGAAGTCAGAGGAAGAGGGAGCGAGTGCTGTGTCTGTCCAGCCAACTGCCACGAGAAAGGTGATGATAATAATAATAATAATAATAATAATAATAATAATAATAATAATAATAATAATACACTTTATTTGTAACGCACTTTACATTTGAAACAGCTCCCAAAGTGCTACAAGGTAAAAGAAAAAAAGAGAGGAAAAAAAAAGACAAAATAAAAGATGAAGTAAACAAACCTGTATTGATTTCATTCAGGGTATCATCTTAATTTATGTAAGTGAATATGAATATTAGCCCGGGTAGTTTGATTGCTGCAAAGAGTGTGTGTGTGTGTGTGTGTGTGTGTGTGTGTGTGTGTGTGTGTGTGTATGTATGTGTGTGTGTGTGTGTCCTGTTAGTTGTTCTTTGCAGGAAGCAGTTACATCTATGGAGGCACGGGCAGAAAGCCCCAACTGCTGATGCACCTGGAGAGCTACGTGAACAAGGAGCTTCATACTATCAGCCCCCAAGAGCCAAAATACCAGGAACTGAAACTACAGGTGCTGTGGTTTATTTTCACTTACCAACCAAAAAAACAGTGCACATAATCCCTGCCACAAGGGCATATTTGAATTTTTTCGTTTTTGTTTGATGGTTTGTGTTACATATCTTCATCTGCTGTGGTCACAGGTCTACCGTGACATCTTTGGCTGTTTGATCAAAGAGTTCAAAACCTACCAACCCGTTCTCTCTGCAATCAAAAAGGAATACGAGAACACGTTAGGTCAGTAGCTCTGCGGGTAAACCTGCCTGATAATTTTAATTTCTTCAGGAATTACATTTATATACAGGAACACTTCTGAAGACAAATTATGTCTCTGGGACACGAGAATTAGCAGACTGCTGTAATCTGAATACTCTCTTTTTGAAAATTTCTGTAAGAAAAAAACCTTTTCGATTCACAATGTGTTTGTGGCATCCACGTAAGACAGCATTTTTGTTGTCATGTAACAAATAGTTATTGGCAACAAATTAATGATCTCAGAGTTCAATTAGATTTCCTTGAATGTTTCACTTTTCGATATGTCCTGCATATTAACAGACAAAAAGGACAAAACAATAACATTGCACAAGTTGAAATACTTCATCACACTTTCAAGTAAACTTTTTTTAAAGTAATCTTTATTATACAATTGTTTGGGAGTAATTTATCCTCTGAAATATATAACATAACAAAGTGTCCACAAGTCAAAATTGTCATCAAAATAATTGTTTTAAGCCCTATAGTTAATTATAGATCCTTTCCTCGTGCATTGATCTGCTGCTCAGCTTATCAGCAGGATCTAATCCGAGAACTGGAACCGCTGCGATCCCATCTGAGGCTTGCGAGGGAGGAATGCGAGAGGAAGGTTCAAGCTCGGTGGGGAGAGGAGCAGGCCGAGATCGGAGCCTTGAAAAGGGAGAAGCAGCAGCTGCAGAGGGATGTCGAGGCCATGAGGGAGAAAGAAAAGGCCACGCAGGAAGTGGTACATGACACACACACTTGTAACATGGTGTTTTAACCACTATGTAACTCGTGTAACTCTCAATGGCATAAAAACCTGCTGTAATTAATTTGCCGCCCCTTATCTCTTAAATGTATATGGAAAATGTTTGTTTTTGGGTCAGAAATCCTTTCCAGATTATCATTATCTTTGATCAATCACCCCACTATCTTCCCTCTTCAGGTAGAACGTCTACAGTATGAACTGTCCAACCAGTATCTGCAGTACCGGGAGGAGCGTGACGCCCGCAACCTGCTCATCGGACAGCTCAGTTACCTAACAAGCGCTTCTGTGAAGGAGCACCCTGCAGATGAAAATACAGGTGATTACATACTATACAATTTTCATTGCATCCTGGTCTTAGTGCCGCCTGAGATGATTTTGATTGATTAAAGGAATACAAACAAGCAGAATGATTAAGAGTAGAAATAGTGCATTTAAATACAAAGCTTTTATCTGACTAATTTAGGAATAAGAGACGCAATCAAATATGTAAATATAAAGATCCCAAAAAACCCAAGTATATTTTGTTCTGAGGTTTGTTTTTCCATTGTGAAAGGAGAGGCCAAGGACTCAGTTGAATTGGAGCTCGCTCTGAAGGTGTGTCGGAAAGACCTGACTAAAGCCCAGGAGGAGCTCAACAGGATGAAGGCAGAGTACTGGGATGTTGTACCACAACGCAACTGGGACACACTGGAGCGAACACACAAACAGACACTCCTGCAGGTGGCTAATACATACACACACAATACACTCATGCATACAATTGAGTCTTTAGGAGCAGAATTCAAGAAAAATAATATAATCTTCACCATCGTCTTGTATTGTCCTCTGTGCGGTCCAGTTGAAGATGCTGCAGGCTGACTTTAACCAGCTGAAGAGTGAGCATGACACGCTGCTGGAGCTCCATGAGAAGAGCGACATGCAGGCTGAGACACTCGACTCCACCACTGTGCAGGTGAAGTTCAAAGTTGAGGGATTCAAAAGTGGGCACAGTACACAGTATGTTATGGTGATTTTTCCAAATGTGTACAGTTAAGGTGATCATATGTTAGCAACCCCCCAGAAGAACCCTGATATTTGACCCTAAACATATTTATGTATGTTTACAGATTTTTTTATAGGCTTATTTGCTTTCGTATCTAGAGTTATATGGAACTATTGATACCACTCACATATTTGTCTGTTCAGTATAAAGATGGAGACAGCAGCAGGTTAAATTCTGCTTATAGAAGAACCTAGAAAGTTCCCAAAATAACACATTATATCTCATTTAACATAAATAAAAAAATATGTGTAAAAAATTACTAGTGGTTGACCTCTGAGAGGTATTATCATTTTTGACAATTCATTTTCTAAATGTATTAAATAATCAACATATATTGTTCTCATTGTCTTTAATGTTTCAGTAACCTAACCGTCTCCTGACTCCAGCTTCATATAGACCAGACAATTGTGAAAGTGGCATCGATCTTCTCATCTAACCCTCAGAAAATAAGCGTCTTTCACAAAATGTGAAACTCTTTGCTTAACAAGCTGTTTGTTGTTTTTCAGATTGATGTGAGTGTGTCTGAAGGGGAAAGCCACATTCAGTCCAGCCAGTGTGAGAGCGGCACACTCACTGTCCAGGAGTCTAGGTGACATCAAGTAGACACACAGACAAACACAGAGAGAGAGAGAGAGAGAGAGAGAGAGAGAGAGAGAGAGATGAAACATAAGAAAAAACATGAAAATTCACGTACTTGAGGAAAACTGACAATTTGGCCGGGAGCAATGGCAGACTTAGTAGAATTAGCAGACTATATATAAAGGGTTTCTTGGTGCGAAGCACAGGAACAGGAAACTAATCAGGTAACAGCTGTAGTCTTACAGTGACTGAGAACCAGGAACTTCGATGACAGGAAATATTAATGATGTCAAAATAAAAATAGGAAATTAAATGTTTTAGAAACTTAGTGGGATGTTACAGTTCTCTATTATATGTTTATATGTCAAGAGAGTTGTTTGTGTGTGTGTGTGTGTGTGTGTGTGTGTGTGTGTGTGTGTGTGTGTGTGTGTGTGTGTGTGTGTGTATGTGTGTATAGGACACCCCTTAGGACAGAGTTCCCTCTGTCAGATGAGGAAATCAATGAACTTGTAACCTCGGCTCAAAGTGAACCAGACGGATGCGATGACATCATCTCCTCACAGACACTCAACAGTCTGGTGAGTAACCCCCCAGCATATCAACATTTCAGTTTGATGTTAAGGCCAATTTATTCATGCATACACACCCATGGTGACATAGAAATCTCACAGAGGAACAGTGAAGCTGTTCTGGCAGCTCCTGGTGACCCAACACCTTGCTGAGACACCATGAGATATTATATTGTTTTTTGCCATCTGCCCCTTTTCTAAAATGTGTCTCTCTTGAACTCTACTCTCCAACAGCTTGAAGAATCTCATATGGCAGCCTTACCTCCAGCTCTTGCCCAATCAGAAGAAAACGCTGAATGAACTTGCAACTGATATAAAGTTGTCGTAATTGTATTTGTTGATTAAGAAATACGTGCTAATAATGCTAATGTATGCAGTAGGATTGGCTTTCATCACTGAATTAAGAATAAAACATAAGTGCCATTTATGAGACCAGAACTCCAAATATTGCCAGGCAAAATAAAAAAAAAATCTAATGTGCCTTGTAGAATGGGTTAATGTTATCTTGCAACTTATGAAAATATTAAAACAAATAGAAATATATGATTGGTAGAAACAATTGACATTGTTTGCGAGAACCACAAAAATATTGTTGAGAAATCTGATACCACCATTCAAAATGTATTTCATTTTCTAGTAATTTAGTAATAAAGATGAGTCTACACTAGTGCATCACACTTTATGGACTCTTCGATCTTTTACCATCTGGCAGGAGAAACCGCTCCATAAGATCAAAATCGACCACCAGGTTGTGCAACAGCTTCTTCCCCACGGTTAATGAGTCTGTGAAACGCCTGACACCTGACAGTCCTCTGAACCCTTCCAGTTTATAATGGAAAATGTTTTAGCACATTTTTTCACATATATGGTAACTGATTGTACTACTGCAATATTTCCACTGTTAATATTTCATGTAAATTCTTTAAATTTACTATTCTCATTCTCTATATTTTTTGCAATTTGTATATTTTACATTTATTTGTGTAGATATTGTATATATTTTTAAAGTGTGTTGTGTGAAACGTGCTGCTGTAACACCAGAATTTCCCAGCTTTGGATAAATAAAGTAAATATCTATCTATCTATCTATCTATCTATCTATCATACCTCCTTTTTTATATATATGATTCTTGGTTACTTGATTTTTCATTGTGTCCTTTTGAGTGTCCATATTGCGTCTTTTAGGATTATAGTATGCTTGCACCTCTGCTCCTGAGAAACACTGTGTATGTGTATGTGTATTGATATGGATGGGAATAAAAATAAAATACCGTTGAACCTTGATAGACTTTTATGTGGTAAAATAAAGTCAGTCTGGAGAGTAGTAGCTACAGCCTTCAAATAAATACAATTGAGTTAAACAGGTAAATTTTGAATCAATTTTTCTTTTTACTATTTTAAACATTTCAACCTGAAATGTGTTGGAGTTGTGGATACATTAGTATAACATGGAATATAATAATAACAACAATAGTTGTAGTAGTAGTAATTATTATATTATTATTATTTGTAGTTAGCAGTCTGCAAATAGTGCAGAGAGAGTACAAGAAACGTACAAACATAACACAATACAAGTATTATCTGGGAAATGTGCAATTATGGACAATGTACAATCATTACGTGCATAACCATCCGTTTAAATTCTATCTGCACTATATGCTCAGTCAACAGAGACATTTTATTTATATACTTCTATTTATATTATTTTATACATGATCTTTTAAAATGCAGCAGTGGGAAAGGTTTTTAAAAATGCCGTTGTACAGTTTACATGTGCAATGACAATAAAAGGCTTCTATTCTATTCTATTCTGTATTGCGCTTGTTGACATGTAGAAACTACAATACCCACAATCCACCGGGCCACTTACGCCGATTGCGTCCCCCTAGCGGAGCAGCAGTCGCCGCCGCCGCACTGTGCGATCGTGCCGCCGGCCTCGGCTTGGTTAGAGGTTAGTCTCCTTCTGTCACTCGCATTTTCGGGGAAACCCCCTTTTCTTGTATAGAAACAGTGAATGGAAACATGCGCGGGAAAACCAAAAAAAAAGCGCCACTTTAGCCCGACACTCGGAACCGGAATGGCGGCGTGTAAGTGGTTAAATGTGGCGGCGCCTGCCCGGTTTACGGCTAACGGCTGGGGCACGCCTAAGTATGGTAGCTAGCACGGCTGGGTTCCAGAGGGAGCTGTGTGTGTGTCCGCGGGCCCCGGTGGCGTGAATACTTGGGGGTTTATTTTTAGCAAGCAGCGGAAAAGACACCGCGCTAACTTATATATCATACCCGACGTCTAACGCGAGCTGGCGGGCGGGATGCTAGCTAACTGTAGCAAACAAGACAAGCCCACCTAGCTAGCAGTAGCATGTTAGCTCACTAACGTCAACGAGCCACAAATGAGCTTTCCCCACTTGTTAACCTCGCTAAAACCCGCGTGCTTTACGGCGCCTCCCGTCTTATAATCACATCCACTCGGGACCTAGAACTTTCTGTGACCCGGCCTCTGTGTCCATGTGTGTTTCGCTATCGCCGCTAAGTTGTTTTGTTTTTTCACGAGCTTCTAGAAACAACTGTGTGCATCGTTATGTGGAAGCACGTGACTTGTGTTGTCGCTCAAAGGCCTCGGCTTTCACTCACTCTGCCTCCGCGGACGCGTATTAATTATGCTTTAATGTGTTGTTTCGCCGACTGGTCCGAGATCCCATTCACCGTGAGTCCGGTTGTAATCGGGCTGTCAAATGCTGCCGGTGAACGGTGGAGAAGTTGCCTGTAGACCTGTGTTCTCTGCACTCGCCAGCAGGGGGAGCCCCCACTGGTCGCGAGTCTGTTTCTACGGATGTCTACCGCTCAGTTGATTTATGTGATTGACAGCTGGTATTGTCCAATGGTCGCAGGTGTAGGTGGGCGTGTAGTGGCCAGCTCTGTCGGGCCCAGTTAGCTCGCCTCTAAATATATAGTCACTTCCGGTTTCCCTAGGAAACAAAGATGGGTCATATTAAAATTCACAATGCTGGGCTCAACATCGTGATGACTGTAGGAGAAGATGAAATATAGTTATGTAGTTTTTTTTACTAGTTTCCATGCCATTCTTCTGTTTATAGCCCATGTTTCCTCTACTGAAATTAGCATGCTATGAAGAAGAAGCAGCAGCACCGCACATGGGAAATATTACAACATCTGGTCTTGTGAACGCTACGATGGCCGACACTCTGACACAGGACCCTCTCTACCTCCTGCTCTCGGCGAAAAACAAAAAAAAAGTGTTCACAAGTTATTTAAAGAACTTTACTCTAAGTGTGTGCAGGTGTGCCGGGGTACATTTTGTGTTTATCGGCCTAACGACAGCAGACAGCGCTATGCTGATCATTTCAAATTGACAGATATCAGACTCTGGCTTACCAATTTAATGTCTTTTGCGTCTTTTCTTTTGGCGTTTTTTTATTCACATGGGTTGAGAACTGGTTACTCGTAATTCTGTTGATTATCATCTCCACACTTTAATATTTCATCCCACATTTATTGCCATTTTTTCCCCGGCTCACACATCCTGTCTCTAACCTGGTCCCCTCCTGTCTCTCCATGTGTTGCAGGGTGATTCAGGATGGTGGACCAGCCTCTGTGGGAGCAGATAGGATCCAGCTTCGTGCAACACTACTACCAGGTGTTTGACTCGGACAGAACGCAACTCGGATGCATATATGTGAGTGTAACGGGACCCCTGCTTTTACTCAGTGACGAGATGTCTCACCACTGGGATTTTTTTTTCAGGTATTTGAACTCAGTGGGGTCTGGTCAGCGTTCATTGGTGCCCCAGGCTGTTTCAACGATAGTGGTGGAAACTTTTGTAATGATGGTTGTCAGCCGTTGGGGTCACCTGTGTCCACACTGTTGTTTTTGGGGGGGTCACATGAGGCTTTATAAGTTTGAAAGGTTGTTACGTCTCCTGGGAAGGGATGAAAGGACAGTGTAATAGGTGTGAGAAAGATGGTGTCTCCTCTGTTGGGGGAGAGTTTCTCTATTTTAACATAGATGGCTTCCTGCACTCCTCTTTCAAACCACCTGTCTTCCCTGTCCAAAATGTGTTCATCTGTATCAACAAGTGTCCCTTGTCCTTTAAGTGTAGGTTGTTGCCGTGAAGAGTTGGCTGTCCTGTGTTGAGCCATACGTTTGTTTGATAGTTGTCCTTGTCTTTTTGTGTTGCTGGGTTTGAAGAACTTGCTTGCTGAAGATCATCACAAGTTTTTCAGTCACTCCGGACACATCACTATGTTGTTACGCCTGTTCTTCTTCTCTTCACTGTCCACAGAGTTGCTGTTTTTTTTACTGAATCCCGTGATGACGCTATGGATTAGTTAATACCAATAACCCGTGTTTTTGCTCCACGCAGACCGATGCATCATGCCTTACGTGGGAAGGACAACAGTTCCAGGGGAAAAGGGCAATCGTTGAGAAACTCTCAGTGAGTCTGTGTGGTAACTTACTGCTGTAAACAGCGACAGCGTGTGACAGGTGGCGCGGTGACCCCTGACCCTTTACTCTAAAGATCTGTGCATGCAGACAGCAGTCAGTAATCCCATTTCCCCTTAACCTTTATAGAACGTGTGTGTGTGCGTGCGTGCGTGTGTGTGTGTGTGTGTGTGTGTTGACTATAACCCCACCACTTTCTGTCAACTTTGAATGATTCAAATTAGTAAAGATAAATTAGAGGATTCTACGATTTAATGTATTTTCAGATAAGATATTCTTTTATTTATATCACACGCCTAAATATAAATACTATCTTCTGTTCTTTTTGAATTTATATTCTCCCAGCGTCTGATGAACCTCTTTTGATCTTCCTCTTGTGTGGTTTTTCCTCTGTTTTTGTTTTTTTCTCCCCAGAGTCTCCCCTTCACAAAAATAGCGCATAGTATAACGGCGCAGGATCACCAGCCGACCCCAGACTGCTGCATCTTGAGTATGGTGGTAGGGCAGCTAAAAGTAAGGAGCACTATTTTTTCATGCTGTATTCTGATTATCACTCATTGACAAGTCAAAAAAAGTTAGTCATTTCTCTTATAAAGTCCTTTCTGGTATCATATTATATCAAATCATCTTATTATTATCTAGTCGTTTAAAATCAGAATTTATGACAACATCAGAGGTTGTACTTTTTGTTGAATGCAATAGCAAAAACTATTGATGTTTAATACAACAGTCCTGTGATGATTGTTATGGTGCGTTTATAGCGTTCTCAATGGACCATTTGTGCCTATTTGTGCGAATAACGTGAATATTTGCCCGCTCTTCGTTCCACTTTCTACGACAAACCTGTTGAATTAAAAAAAAAAAGCCAGACAGAAATGAATAGGAAAGCCAGACAAAGCGGTTTTGCTAACTGGGGCTAAAAATAGTGTCCATCTTCCTCGCTCACTTTCTGTCGAGTCGTCTCTCTTCTTCGCCCGGTCACGATACACATATCCACTTGTGTTGGGCTGCACACACACACACAGCGACAATAGTTATCCTCCATTTATGATACAACGACAAGAATTCTGACATCTTGCCTGGTCGCCTCTTTTCCTTTGGTCTACTCGCACTAATAATTTGCTTTGCATCCGTTGTTAACGCACCATTAGTTTCATTAAGGTTCTGCTGTTCTGTTATTGCCACGAGCCCATATGTATTCTACATATGCCAAGCATTTTTTATTAAAATGTATTTGACTTTTCTATGGTAGGGGGAACACTGTATGTATATATATATATATATATATATATATATATATATATATATATATATATATATATATATATATATATATACACACACACATACATTCTTTGTCTTGAACCTCTTCTGTTTGTTTGACCGCAGGCGGACGAAGACCCCATCATGGGATTTCATCAGAGTTTCATCCTCAAGAACATTAACGATGCATGGGTGTGCACCAATGACATGTTCAGGCTGGCCATTCACAACTTTAGCTAAGCCGGCTCCCCCCCGCCCCCACCCCGCTCTGCCGGGCAGGGGCAGCCATCGCGAAGGGCACTGTGTGAAGTATGGAGGGAAGGGAGGGAGGAGTGGAAGATGGGAGAGAAGAGAGAGAGCACTCGTCCCTCCCTCCGGCTTTTCTCAGCTTACGCCTGTTCCGACACAAACGAGCAAAACGGCCGAATTCTAGATGTCAATCACTGAACCTCATCTAGGTTGGTTTCCAGACGAGCCCAGCCAGCAGAACCTGCGACTGCGTTTGTTTCCCCGAGAGACGGCCGAACCAATCGGACGCTCCCCCTCCCGTCTGCCACTCAGCCGACCTCTGCATGACGCCAGGAGACGCCTACATTACAAACATCTACACTCAAGTTTCAACCAGAAGACAAAACAGCTGACCGACGCCATTAACTCCCCACTTCTTTTACTTTGTTCTAACTCCCGTTCTACTCTGCTGTTGACTCCCGTTCTGTTAGCACTGCTGCTGTCGGCCAGTGTTCGTAGATCCATGTTCAGGTCCAGAGTCGTCGGCTGCTTCTTCTTCTCCTTCAGGTTCCGACTTCTTGTGTTGTGTTGTTTTTAGGTGACGCTCTGTTCATTGACTTTAGCTTGCCTTAGTGTGTTTATTAACTGAGTTCTTTTACTTCTTTTTAATTTCTTAACTTGCCATGATTCACTCTCATGCCAGGTTTTGCCCTCGCAACCAAAGAATCATGGAGGACAAAAGTTTGATCTTGCTGTGTGATTGGCTGTGATCTCGATCTCTCTCTCTCTCTCTCTCTCTCTCTCTCTCTCTCTCTCTCTCTCTCTCTCTCTCTCTCTCTCTCTCTCTGATTCATATCTCATACTTTGCCCCCTCAGTCTCTGATTTTTTCCCCTCACACATCTGGCATGGACTACAGCCACGATACACAATAAAACATGGACTTTTTTTCTTAATGGTTTGGTGTGGCTTGGTCTCCATATCATTTTTCCTTTTGCAGATTGTTTTCACCAGTCGAATCATTTATCTCTTGTCCTCATAAGGTTTTTAAAATACATGTTACTTTTCATTTTTTGGGCTATTAATAAGTTAGGGGGAGCATATTACGAAAGATCAGCTGAAAAAAAAGAAAAAACAACTATATTTTTTGTGAGCTAGCTGATAGAGCGACGGCTATGACCAAATATTCTAGTGATTTAAAATGGTTGCCTCTGTTTATCTTTTTCTTTTCTTGTGTGTGTGTGTGTGTGTGTGTGTGTGTGTGTGTGTGTGTGTGTGTGTGTGTGTGTGTGTGTGTGTGTGTGTGTGTGTGTGTGTGTGTGTGTGTGTGTGTGTGTGTGTGTGTGTGTGTGTGTGTGTGTGTGTGTGTGTGTGTGTGTGTGTGTGTGTGTGTGTGTGTGTGTTCTCTCTCCCCTGTCAGTGTTGCGCGCCTTCCAAGTAGAACCAGAGTAGAACCACAAAGGTGCGCCTGCGGACCATGTGACCCGGAGTCATAGATCACATTGTATGGGGGCAGAAATGAGTCATTACACTGAAGGCAGCAGTTTTGATTGACATGCTGAAACAAGGAAGTCGTCTGGTCTCCGACTCACGGTTTCCTCAAAAGGCGCAGCAGTGATTTATGATGACGATTGCATCGGTTACATTTGTGGTACGCGTCCACGTTCTCTGAGCAGAGGGGGGAAAAAATCGTAGACGGTCACCTGACATGCTCATGAGTCGGAATCTGAGGAGGTGTTCCTTCAACTGTGTGTTTATTTTTTTGGAGGACGCTGCATCGCATGATAAAGAGGGGTGTTTCTCTGATTATTTTTGCCAACCACATTCAAATCAATGAGAAGGCGTGATAATAATAGACATTAGGGCTGCAACTAATGATTATTTTCATTATTGATTAATGGATTAGTTGTTTGGTCCATAAAATGGTCAAAATGTAAATTTTGTTTCCCAAAACCTCAACATGATGTTTTGTTCACACCAAAGATATTTAGTTTACTGTCACAGAGGAGCAAAGAAACCAGAAAATATTCACATTTCAGAAGCTGAAAGATGAGAATTTTAATTTTTTTTCACCCCATAAAAACTACCTGAAACGATTATCAAAATAGTTGGCGATTATTTTAGTAGTAGATTACTAATCAATTAACTGTTACAGCTGTAATAAACACACCTCTGTATAATGCAATGCAGTTCAACAGCGCCACACAATGACACTTCAAAAATTATTTTTTAACATGGCTTAACAAAAAACATTACTTCCACAGGGTTATTCTTCATAAAGTTACCACTGAGTGTATTCTGATTTTTAATAATCTGATGAAGGAAAAACGATCTAGGGACATTTGTGTTGAATTGGGTTCAAATGACGCAGTTGAAAAGTGACCTCCTAATGCTTTTCACCTCTCGACCTTTCAATTGGGCATCTCTGTCATGTCAGAAACTTACACACATTGTACACAAGAATACAAGAAAGATGTGTAGGTGTTATTCATATCTCCGCAAGCACGTAGTTAAGAAATAACATAATTCGTTAACTGACATCTCTCTGTCAAAGATCTTCGGTGCAGGGGGCTAGACAGAGTGATGTCAGGCTGCAGGAGGGACAATTTGTGGGAAAACTACTACAAAGACTGGCACCTTCAGAAAAAAGGTCAACACTGAGTCACCAGAGGATCTGAGCGAGGAGTCTGTCTGCATACCTAATGAGGCAAATGCAAAATGAGTACATTTTTAGTGTAATCTTTGGACATTGATATCGCAATGTAAAGGATTGAATATATAAGGTTAACAATCTTATTGGTTGATGTGTATATTTCTGAACTTATCCATGCAATTGTGAGCGTCATAATAGTTAAAGAAATGGGACATCAAGCGGCGTCAGACACTTTCCTTCAGGCATCTTGAGAAAAATTCAGATCAGGAAAACAGTTGTGAGTAATTATGAAGCTGTTGATGAAATTACCAAGTAGCAACAAAACAAAAATAATGAAAGGAGAAACATAATTTAAAGCATTTGAAATTATATGGAGCTAAATCAGGGAAGGAAAATGTTTGAAAATGAAAGTTCAGGCTTTGATCTTGAACTTTGTTAAATAAAACATTGTTCAAAATAAAAATATGTTATTTTGAATCAATTCTGGAATTCTTTACTTTAATTGGATGCTGAAAAAAAATTATATTTGAATCTGAAAACATGAAACTGAGAGAAATAAGACCTCAAATATCAAAATATTTATGAAAGTGAAAAATGACAATAAACAAGTAATTCAAAAGAATTCCAGAATTGAATCAAAAATCGTATTTGATTTGAAAAAAACTTTTCCCTACACTTATTTTTTATTTTGAAAAAATTCAGAGTTCAAAATCAAAACCTGAACTTGAAGTTTCAAACATTTTCTTCGAATTAACAAAACATATGGCCTTGATCAATTTCTATAAAATAAATGTTATTTTTGTGTTGGGGTGGCGACGTCGGAGTTCGAGGTAGGAACCAATGACCTGACACATCGACAAGTCGGAACCCTACGCGGCGCGGACATGACGGAAGTTTAGACGGTTGCTCTGGGTGAACGAAGTGAACACTTACCGTGCCGCGAATCAAACACAAAATCATCGTGTCCCCCCCGAAATCAACCCAGTCTCCCCCTTTTCCCTCACCCATGGCGTCCAGCTCCGATATCGATATTGAGGGTGCGACCCAGCACCTGCGGGACATCCTCAAGCTCGACCGGCCCAGCAGCAGCGGCGGCACCGGTGAGTTGGACCGGGGGGGGATGAAAAAGCGGGCTGCGCTGCTTTTAGGCCGCAGAAGCTAACGTTAGCTAGTTAGCTAGATAGCAGGCTAGCAGGCTAACGTGATACACTGCGGTGTCTTGGCGCGCCGCTTCACAATAAACGAAACTAGCTCCATAGCAGTCTCTCTATTAGTGAAACCAACGACATGTATTTGCACCAAAGCAAAACTTTTTATTTGGTGATTTCTCAACGAATGTATGTGCCGGACTGTGCCCAGTTAGCACGGGTGTTAAAACGCTAACTGCGTCGCGAAAGTGTCCACTAGTATTTCTTCGCCCCGGGTGCGTTAGCTTAGCTGCGAGCTAGCCACTGCCTCGGTCTATCCTCTGGTGCGTGTCTGCGGCGGCGTCTTCGGGAGCCGGCGACGGCAAAAGGGGACGTTTGAAACCGCGTCGTTCAATGTGAAATGCTTCCTGTCGCACCTGCCCATTCATGACTTCAATACACACGATTCAAAATGTGCCCTTTAGCCCCTTTTAGCCCAAACATCGCTTCATGCTAATCAAGAGTTAGCTTGCAACTGCGCAATGAAGGTCGGGTGTTCTGGGCTCATGTGGTAGCACTTTCGTTCAGCCGCGCTTGTTTGTACCTTCACCGTCGAACTCGGGTCATTTTGAAACTCGTCACATTGATCAAGGTTTCGCCAAGACCATTGTTGATTGTGAGAAACTACACGGAAAAACACAGGTCTTCATAAACCGCTGTTTATCACTGTGCTGCAGTGTTTCTCTCTTGGAAAATGAAAAGGAGTGCACCATCTTCTCTGTTGTCACTCGACTGTGTTGTTGACATCCATCGGCACGATACTGTCAGAGCAATACACGGGCTTTCTTTAACCTGTCCGTGAAACATGTGGTGTTTTTCACTTCCACCTGAGGTCTCCCTGCTGTGACATGTCAAAATGTGTGTGTGAAGAAATAAAAGTATTATGCTGCATGGAGAAGAGGATCGATCGGCGTGATGGGAGACATGTTGCAGACACCGTCCTCCTATTGCATCATATAAGACATTCAACAAGTAGTAGTTTGGCTGGTCTGTCCGGATGATTAAGTATATTGAATACGATTATAAGATATGTATATGCACAAATATTTATAATACTATAAAACTATTTGATGTGGATGATGCTGACACAGATTTTCTTGTTTACTATCCTTGTGCAGTACAGGACAACTTCTGTAATTTGAGTGAAGTTATCAGGGATCAGCACAAATGTTGTAGCAAATTTTGCAAACCTAAATTTACACCTGTATGTATCTCATTGTGTAAAAAGAAGAAGAAAACCTCCACAACAAATGGTTCCCCTCTGCAGGTTTTCAATTTACAATTATCTACTGAGTTCCTCAACATAACCCTTTGCGTTCCAATCTCTTTCTTCAGATGCTCAATTGAGTGTCGGTCAGAGGAAGCCGTCCTTTAATGGCGAGCTGAACGGGCTGCTGGGGGCGGCGGGCCTCCTGGGGAATGCCGACAGGTCGACCATGTCAGACTCCACCTGTCCCATCTCCACGGACCTCAGCATCGCTCAGGAGTGTCAGATCATGTGAGTGGGTTCTTTAAGATAAGCCACTTCACCAACTGAGAAGAGTCATATTTCTATACTTTTTTTTTCTAAATCCATATTTGTGAGTCAATTCCATGTGCCGCACTTTCAGCTGCCTCTCGGGCGACGATGGGTCCACCTGTATCCCCATCACCTCCAACAACGTGGAGATTGTGGCGAGTCAAGACTCCAGCATCAACAGCAAGGCCAGAGGCAGCAGCAAGGTAAAAAAATAAAACTGCAATCGTCAGCCATGACACGGCTGTCCTTGAACATTTCGTGAACTACAACGACAACAATGTGAAGCTGCTTTGTACAGAATCAGATTCTGTGAATTTCATGTTGATAGAAACCAACATTTGTGATTTTCCTTCATTATGGGATGTTAAGCTATTTGCTTTGGCTCTTGAAGACCACAGGCTCATTACTACCAATGTCATAATGAGCTTTTTTGAGACAGTATTCATCTTTTTTTTAAATAATGGATTCTGTTTCAGGTGAAGATTCAACCTGTCGCCAAGTACGACTGGGAACACAAGTATTATTATGGCAGACTGATCGCTGTGTCCAACTCCTTCGTCGCCTACGCCATCAGAGGTGACAGTCCTGGACAATTATTTATTAGATACTTGTACCAATAAATGACAAGTTAATGTTTTTTGATGTGTATTTATCCTGGATTCAATATTTTTTTCCTGTAAAATAAACACCTCCTTCCTCCAGGAGCCAACAACCACGCCATGATTCGTGTCCTGAGTCTGGGCTCTGCGGAGCGTTCCCTGCTGAAGGGATTCACTGGGGCCGTCACAGACCTGGCGTTTGCCCACCTCGACTCCTCCCTGCTGGGCTGTGTGGACGAAGCGGGCAACCTGATGGTCTGGCAACTCACCTGCACCGGAAACAAGATACTGTATCCTGACACCTGGGAGGAGCTGAAAAAAAAGAGTGTGTGGAGGAATGTGTTTGGGTGTGTGCGTACAGGGAATGTTACAGCATTTATTTGTTTTAGTTATATTTCTATATCTATTTACTATTAAAATACCACACACTGCAACTGCCAAGATCGGGTCTTCTCTCGCATTTTCCTTAACTCACGTTCCCGACAGAGACCAGATAGTGATTCACATCAAACGACCGGAGGACACTCCGCTGAACTCCCACCGACGCCTCATCTGGTGCCCGTTCATTCTGGATGACAATGAGGAGAACCAGGACGACACCAGCCAGACCTTGGCTCTTCTGCATGAAGACAGGGTATCAGTGTTGTTGTTATTTTTTACAATTTCTCTTTATTGACACGATCACAGATTGCAAAACACAACAACAAACATTGCAGCCATGATTATTAATCCCCCTACTCCTCCTCCTCCTCCTCCTCTTCCTCCTCCTCTTCCTCTTCATTTAGGCAGAGGTATGGGACCTGGAAGTGTTGAGAGCCAACAACAGCAGTTGGCCTGTCGATGCCACAGAGCTGAAGGATGGCCTCATCTCAGTGAAGGGACACACCCAGGTACCGTCAGGAAAAACTCACCTTAACATTCTTGAATAATGTTAAATTTGGCTTTAAAAGTAAAATAATAGAACACTTTAATGATCTTCTACGAAATATTTACCACTTTGAGGTATTCTTGTCACATTTGAGTCATTTAACTTGCACAACCAGACGTGTGGAACTATATTCATTACAAAAGATGTGAAATATTTCCTTTTAGAAAAACTGAAACCACAATAACAAGATGTTCAAAGTGGTATATTATTTCGTTTGGGTTTGTCAGGGATTCCTTCACTGTACGTTGTTTCGTGTGTGTCCCTCCAGCGAGTCAGTGAAGGGGCCTTGTCTCCGGATGGAACAGTGTTGGCCACAGCCAGCCACGATGGATACATCAAGTTCTGGCAGATCTACGTAGAAGGGGGACAGGACAAGCCCAGGTGAGGAAGGAGCGTGTGTGTGCGTGGTGTGTTATTATTTCTCTCCTCCTCCGACTATTTCTTCACCGCTTCACTTCACTCCCTGTCGTTGTCCAGGTGTCTCCATGAGCTGCGGCCTCACGGCGGCCGCCCCCTCTCCTGCCTTCTCTTCTGTGACAACCACAAGAGGCAGGACCCAGAGTGAGTATAAAACTGGTTGCACACACCCACACTACCGGACAGATATGAGTGTGTGATGTTTAGTTCGTTCACCTTGTCTCTTTCTTTGTCTTTGCAGTGTTCCTTTCTGGCGGTTCCTCATAACTGGAGCCGATCAGAACCAGGAGTTGAAGATGTGGTGCACTGTTTCCTGGACATGTTTACAGACTATCAGGTTATTCCTCTTGTCTATAATATATTCCCTCTATAATCAATACTGAACATCTTGTCTGAAAGGCTCCGGTCCAGATGTCAAATTTAGTTCTAATGAAAAGTGTTTTTCCTCTCACAGGTTCTCTCCGGATCCGTTCAACTCCTCGGCTCTGCCGAGTCTGAAGGCCAGTCTGGACCTCGCTGCAGAGTATCTCATCCTCACCGACGTCCAGAGGAAGGTCAGCATAATGCCGTCGGCCGTGTAGCATCAGGAATGTTCATGAATCATGTTTTTTTTAATCAATAATGTCACTAAGTCTTCGATCGTGATGCAAATTTTAAAGACATTTCCTGTCACTTGTATTATCCCTCGGTGTCACTCCATTTACACACGGCATCAAGCTGAGGATATAAACGTATTCTCTTGAAGGTTAAATTTAAATCTTCGTTCAGGAAATTGTTTTAGTTAATTAAACAACAATTAAAGTGCCTGATCCCAGAGAGCAGCAGTTTTGGTTAATCTTGTTTTTAAAAAGAAGCCATTGTTGATAGAGATAGATACAAATTTTGGACAAGAACATTTTCCTTTCTCCCCACGTTGCCTCCTCATCCCGGACCTGTCTTCATACTTTGCGGATGCTTTTTTCCCTCTGCCAGGTTCTGTATGTGATGGAGCTGGGCCAGGACCTGGACAGAGGGAAGGCCAGTTTCACAGCTGTGTCCGAGTTCCTGCTGACTCATCCCGTGCTCAGCTTCGGGGTCCGGGATGTCACCCAGTGCCGCCTGCAACACACCGAGGTCCTGCCTGCGGAGGAGGAGAGCGAGAGCATGACCACAGGTACATAGATCAAAAAGCAATAACCATTGTTGCCCCTGTAGTCGTTTAATATTTACTTTTGCACCCAATATTACTAATATCGGCTTTGCAGAAGGGGAAGGGGGGAGCGAGAGACAAAGATGGTGAAACAGAAAAGGAGATGAGAGAAGAGAAATGCAACATTGAATAACAAAAATGTGTGTGTGTTTTCGTTTTCTTTCAGAGGGAACTCAAGGACCCACAGAGTCCAAGTCTGGAATCCAGATTAAACTCTACTGCGTTCACACCAAGTAAGTCTCCACCTGCAATCTGAAGTCAGCTCCCGTTGGTTTGAGTGAAGCTTCACTATCCCCTGGGGACCATTTTCAAAAGAATCAGACAATTATAGTTATGTAAATAAAAATCTGGCAAAAGTCCTAATAATGTCATCATTTTTTTGTCGTGGTGTGTTTTCAGGAGTCTGCAGGACGTCCAGATCTGGTTTCAGCCCAGCGCACGTTCCAGTTCATCAGTGTTCCTGTCTCACTCTGATTCTCAGGATGGTTTCGGTGAGTTCCAGTCGTGAAGGAACAAAACACAAACCATGAAGATGAAGCATCTTTATGTCTACACGTGTTTCTGTTTCTTTTGTTTACACCTGTGAACTGTGACCTGCACTGAGTGTGTATACTTGTGATTTTGTTATATATTGAGATAAGAAAATGTTAAATATTTATTCTTTATCAATAAGCATGTAACTTAATAGCCGACAAATCTGGCATGTTGAACTTGTGATTGTGTCATTTTCTCTTTTCTACAGAAAAGGCTAAACAATAGTATTATTGATCAGTTGGGAAGAAAATTTATAACAAAAAGCTTTACATAGTCAAATTTTTCCACACAACTAAACTCTTTACATTTTGTGTTTCCAGCTGGGTTTTCAGATCATCTCACCGACCAGAGCTCTGACAAGGAGTCGGGAAGTGGCTCCCAGAACGACCTGCGGAAGATCCCTTCTCTTCCTGCTCCTGTCGACTTCCTGTCCAACTCTGTCACTGGCGGTCCGATGCCAAAGCTGATGACTCCCGACGCCTTCATGACGCCAAGCACTTCGGTACGAACGCTCTGAAGTCACAAACATCGCTGCTGCTCTCTGTCTTTCCTTAAGAAATGGAACCGTTTGTAGAGTTCATGTCCTGAGTTTCACCCGTCAGCATTCAGTTTACAAAAATGGTCAAAGAGATGCCGGCATCAGCAATAAGAAAGGGGGTTTAAACATGTTTTTATTGCCTAGCAACATTTCTACCGATGAATACTGCGTCCTTCAACCGTCAGTGGAGTGCCGCTGCGAGCACTTTACAGACACAGGTTCAAAACCAGGTTAATGTGATCAAGTAGGTCAGTTTCATCCATGTGAGGACATTCTTAATATGAAAAGACAGTTTTGTCCTTTTTTGGGGGGGGGGAGAGGAGATTGTTGCCATGAATATGACTGTCATGGGGATTTAGTTGTGGTTTAATAGTCTGCATCATGTTTTGGTGTTGTTTGGAAATTTGTTTGTGGTTTCCTTCCAGATTTGAACCGACAAACATGTTTTTTCCTGTTGTTCTCTTTCTTGTCACCGTCCAGGTGCCAGCGTCTCCCGGCAGCAGCGCCAGCAGTCTGACCATCGTAACAGCGATCAGCAGCAACTCGGACTCAACTAACAGGTTGGTTCCTCTGTCTTGTTTAGCCCGGATACGATCAGGGACGGCAAGTCCTATGACCCAGCCATTTGTAATGAATTAAATTGGAATTCATTTAAATAAACATTCTGTCATTCATCATATACATTTAATTAATTAGTGAGTTTAATTTTACTTTTAATGTCACTTAAAAAATAAATTGGTTCGCTCTGGGTTTTTTTCCCAGCCGACGTGCGACAATAGAATAGTGTCGCTTTTCTTTTCTGTAGCAACGAAATATGCCAGTAACATATTTTTATTAATCATTGTTACACTAATAACACATTTTTACAACAACAACAGACTTTTAATTACTAAAATAGACATACTGTGCCCCCCCTCAAATGTCAAAATCCAAAATCTCATAAAAGTGATTAGAAGTCTGTTATACAGTAGAACATGCATATGAAATTTTGTAATGTGAAAAACATTTTTCATGTGTAACATGCATTCATTCAAGCTAGAAATTGGAATGTTGATATAGAGTTTCTTTCCAAACATTCAGCGTTTCTTCAGAAGTAATTTACTCTGATATTCCGGTTGCGAAAAGAGAATTTACAAGGTACATAATATCACTTTATTTGGTTTTTGACAGTTTTATTATTGATCATAGCTTCACAATTTACACGCAGATCTAACAGTCTATCACTGTAAGTTTAACAGACCTTTGTTTTCTGGTCTTACACATTAACATACATGTTAAAGTCCAGTGTGTCTGTCTCTCGCCGCGTGCAGAGCGATGGATGACGTCAGTCAGAGTCCTAACAGAGCAGAGAACAGCAGCAGCTGTGGGAGTCTGACCCTCTCTGCCTCCACCAGCAGCCCGAGAGCCGCCTCTGCCGTGCTGCTGCCGGGACTGGAGAGCCTACAGGTAGACGGACACTGAGACACTTTTCTACTTGTTACAACATGATCTTTTTTTCAATATACCTTCATCCCTCTCTACGTCCAGGTTTTGGCGTCCCCAATCGGCCTTCTCGCGCTCGACAGCCCTCAGATCATGGACTCTCCCCTCTTGCCGACGCTGGCATCTCCGACCAGGGCGCGCTCCCCCGACGTCATCTCCTCGGCCTCCACCGCCATGTCCCAGGACATGCCGGAGATCGCGTCCCAGACCCTGCAGCTGCAGCGTGGACTCGTGTCGAGCCTGGATCCCTCATCGCTGTCCGCTCTCCAGACGGACAGCATGGCCTCCGCTGCCTCGGCGCTGCACCTTCTCACCTCGCAGCGCACGGCTAACAACAGGTACGCTGGTGAAAAATTTACCCAAAACTTGATAAAATACAGATACTGTCCCTTTTTTAAAATTAACTAAACCCACTGTATTTCCTGTCTCAGCCTGTTGCCCCTCGAACTGGGAGGAGCAGATGGGCCAGCAGGTGGCGCTGTAGAGTCAGAGCCCCCCAGACTCAGCCACACTCCGTCTCTACTGGAGAACGCCCTGTCGCAGGAGAACCCCGGAGCAGGAGGAGGGTCCTCGGACTGCAGCGCCAGCCTCACACCGTGGCCCGCCGCACCTGACATCACCAGAGAAACCAGGAACAGTCTCAGGGACAATGGTCTTGGAGACTGGTAAGAAATCCCACAGATGCATGCAAACATACAGTCGGGTCCGTAAATATTTGGACAGTGAGTCGATTTTTGTAATTTGGCCTCAGGTCCACGAGGCTTCCAAGAATAAAGGACGACATGAAAACATGAGCAGGTCGTCTATCTTAAAGTGTCTAGAAACCATTTATCAACCAGAGGTTTGTGTGTTGTGTCTTCTGTGTTGTAGTTCAAGGGAGGAATCGAAGGACAGACACCTGAGCTCACCGTTCCACCGCCGCTCGTATCACCTCTCGCAGAACGACAGTCAGGACACCGGTCCAGAGCAGAGGTATTAACATACAGCCAGAGTCATCTTAGACAGAAGATATCACATAATGAACACGTTGCTTTGTTTAAAGTTCCTGTTTGTTTATCGATGTCTTTTCTGACCTAGCGACCCCGACGACGAGGTTGCCAGCTTGGCGTCGTCCTCGGGGAACTGTGGCTCTCGCTCCTCTCACCGACTCCCGGTCAAGGACTGGAAGACGTCACCGCGAGGCTCGCCCAAAGTCAAGAGGAAGACCAAGAAAGATGATGGGTATTTTCATAATTTTTGGGGAATATTTGTCTAAAACTAATTGGGATATAATGAAAAATTATAATTATGTGTTTGTGTATAAGGAGACTTATCTGTCAGTTGTTATCATTGACTGTGTTGTGAAGCTCATAACGGTGTTTCTCTCTTTCTTCCTCTCAGTGAATCATCACAGTCCAGGCAGATGGACTCTGGTCAGGTAAGATGATCACAAACAAATCTGCATATATCTGTTATTGTATTCTAAGTTCTTTTGTAAACACATTAACCTAAACTTAAAACCAGAAATAGATTTTGGCTGCAAATATACAGAAAATATCAAAACAAGATGGCAGAGACCTGGTCACCAGCATATAAAGTGCTTCTTCTAGTCTTTTAGTAAATATTTGTCTGCGTTCTTCACTGTGTACCTCATCAGTGTTGATTAATGTTTGTATTTTAGACTTTCCCTTGGTCCACTTGGTCGCTGCCCTTTTTTAAAAAATGTCAATCTTTCTCTCCGTCTGCTCACAGATGAACGTAGAAGTGCAGGACGAGCTGCTGATGCTCCTGCGCAGCCAGCAGAGGGAGTTGACTGAGCTGCGTGGACAGATCGAGGCCATGCAGAGCTCCATCATGTCCCAGGTGGAGCATGTCCTGAGCAACCACCAGGAGCAAGAACGTATCCTCCTGTCTTTTAAAAAAAAAAGAAGAAAGATGATCATAGTTTGTTTTTGTTTGCAACACCTCTGCACCACAGACCAAGTGAACAACTGTGATTCCATTATTGTAAAAATCACAGATTTGTGAGAGAGTCACGGATTGGATCATTTTTCCAATCAGCAGAAAAGAAAAAAAATGAGACAAATATTATTCCATTTATTACTAAAAAAAGAACACATAAAGCAGAGAGCTTTTGCCCGTGGTCTTAAATGAAAACAACATTCAAGTTCAGTGTATAAATAAAATCTTAAAAAAGAGGCACGAATCAGTCGGGAGGCAGAGAGATGTTCACTTTCTCCAGGGCAGAAGTGCAATTAACCCGCGAGGCAGGGATCAGTACAGATCACGGATCAACTATGATCCGTTACACAACTAAGTAGTGGCAACATGGATTTTGTTTTCACAAAACTTTAGTGACTAAGTATTTGTACACCATTTGAAACCCTCCTGCTTCAGAACAAACTCCCACAAGGTTGTTATTATTGTCGGTACTTCTACAGCACACAATGTATTTTGAGCCTTGACCGTCCGTGACCTCAGAGCGCCGACTGGAGCGAGTTCTGGCGCAGAATCAGAATCACCAGCAGCATCTCCAGGAGCAGCTCGGCCAGCAGCTGGGCCACGCCCTCAGCTCCGCCCTCACCAACAGGATGGACAAAGTGCTGCGAGAGGAGATGAAGAAAACGGTCCCACAAAGTAAGCAAAAAGAAAATTCTCCAAAATACTGAATTTAAACTGGCAATTTACGGGGACTCAAATATGCCACAGAGGTGTAATGTATTCAATCACACTCAGGGGGTAAACAGAAGAACGCCGCCTGTGTCGAATGTAATCATCACTAATCTACATTCAACACCGACTCGCTGCCATTCGCCACCCGAGACCGCTACTTGATCTGTTTATCAGAAATAACATCATCCACACACACAGGTTTAAAATGCCCCCATCTCGAGGATTAGCATCCTCCTACGACTTTTCAGAAGAAAAAAACAACATTAGGGGAGAGGGAGTTGATATGGAACCGGTCGTGAGATATGAAACCATCCTAGTGTTACACAGGAACGTCTGTACGTGATTACACCTGCACCTCTGTGACGAGCAGCAGCACTTCCATCAACACTACAGTCGTGTTTATAAACCATACGGCCATTTGCAAAATGCGCAGATTTCGGTTTTGTTCAGTCAGAAAACAAATTCTCTGTGTGGAGGGCGATTTGTTTAGTGAACGTCACCTTCTGGCTTTCACAGTAAAACAGAATGTCTTAACCTACACTAAGGCTACATCCACGCTACTACGTTTTAAGACGCATCACTGTTGCAACGGTTATGCCCGCCGGCCACACGACTCCAGAGTTTTTAAGCAACGAAAGCGGAGAAGTTTGGAAACGCCACTCGCCCAGTTTTAGCTTGAAAACTCGGAGACGTTCGGAAACGATGACGCAGTCGCTTCCTGATTGGTTCTTAGCTGTGACGGCTCGAATACCAGCGGTGAAGGCAAAGCGTAGTAAACACTTACCGATAGTAGCAACAGTTCCACTTCGTCGTCAGTCCGAGAGACGAAATTCCTCCTCTTACTTTTCGCCGTTGTTGTTTCTCGCTAATAGTATTTTCTATAACTAAGCAACCTACTTGTTTAAATAGAAAATGATGAGTCGGGTTTTAATTATATCTGCTTCAAACTGTATTTATTAGTGATTTCCTTCGGATCCCTTGTGGCCCCCGTCCATCTGACGCTCTGAAATAACTCGGGTATCGACTGGTTAATCTAACACACCTTGGATTTTTTTATTTTTTAAGCCTCTTGATTCATATCAATACAGACAAAGCTTCTCTCCACTGTGGTTCGACCTGTTTGCTTAGTTTGTCAGCAAAAATGTTGGAGGGAAAAAAAGAGGTTAGTGAAAACAAAACAAGTGGAAGAACAGAGTCTAACAGAGTAAGAGGAGAACTTTAATCTCCAGATCAGTGGATCCTCCAGCAGACGTGTCTGTGAGTCAACCACACCAGACGATGATGGTGTTGCACCATCACGTTGCCAGTTGCAGATACAGATTTCATCAGTCGGCAGATGTTTCCTCCTCCCAACTTCAGTTCTAGGGTTGATTTAGGAAACTGAACTGTACACATCTTCATCTCGTCCCTTCTGGTTGTCCCGCACAATGACGTCCAAATTGACACTACAACCACAATGTGGGAAAAATTTGACCAATAAACTGTATTTAGTGTCAGTTAGCCGCGTGATGGCCGATTTGTTTTTCATTCAAAAGGTCGGAATGTTGTTACGAGTCTGAGAATCATGTCGGTGCGTCTCTGAGCTAAATGAGTAAAAGCATCAAACATTGACATTTTTGCATTTGCCCTGACAGTTTAAATAAATCTGCTGGATTTACTTGATGTTCATTTTTTTGTGTTTAATTTCTTTTTATCCTGCGAGTTTTAGCACAAAAAAACAAAACAACTGTGGACAAATGCAAGAACCAGACAAGACATCAATAAATCAATAACGCCTGAGATCATCTGAGGCATAAGTTAAATTAAACATAACAAAAGGCAGCGAAGGTTTGTTGGACTGTGACACTATAATTAGGCTTCGTCTTCGGAGACATGTTTTCTCGCCTCACCTCTCCTGCCTTGTAATTTGAGCATGAGATGTTCCCGTCTTCCCCCTCCTCCCTCCTCCTTTGATCACGAGCCTAATTGCAGAAGAGTTCTTGCTAATCTGTCTCGTTAATTCTCTGCCCTCTGCAGCGATCTCCAAGAGCCTGGAGCCCGTGACTGGGCAGCTGAGCAACACCATCGCTGCAAAGCTGACGGCCGTGGAGGTCACCCTCAAGGACAACGTCAGCAAGGTGGTCAAGTCCAAGGTAGGGCAGCCGACTTCACCAGCTGTCTGCTCGTTTTCTGTGCAGAGTAAGTCCAGCAACAGCAATCTTCTGTTTCCTGTTTTAAAGAACACGACAGATGCAATCGGTCGAGCGGCGGCCGAGGCGATGCAGGGGCCAATCCAGGCGGCCTACAAAGACGCCTTCCAGAGCATCGTGCTGCCCGTTTTCGAGAGAGGCTGCCAGTCCATGTTCCAGCAAATCAACGACAGCTTCAAACAGGGAACGCACGAATGTAAGGCAACGTTATCCAACCGTCAACATCTGTGGGGTTTGTTTTCAGCAGAGAAATATCAAAACACAGTTAGGATCTTCATGAGCTACTGCAACACAAGGATAGTTTAATTTCTTTCTTTCCCGAAGCCGCTCTTGTTTCTCTCGATGCATATATCCTCGTGCTTTGTTCACGTTGGTCGTTTCCCCTTGTCAGCCCCTGAAGTCAGGGTCTGTTTATCTGAAAGTCTAATGAAATAACCGTCTCTTGGAAAACGCTCAGGGACAGTTTTACCTTTCCAGACCGAGTGTTGGCTCTGATGTGTTGAGAAGCTGTGACCTGGTCTTGTCTGGTTTTTGTTCTTTCTTTTTTTTCTTCTGAGACTTTATTGCCACTTGGAAGCTGATGTTCTTTAATTTCCACAGATGCTGTCATAATGTGTGGTGAGCAGAGTCTGCAGTAAATTGGGATTCGTGTGTGTGTGTGTGTGTGTGTGCGTGTGCGTGTGCGTGTGCGTGTGTGTGTGTGTGTGTGTGTGTGTGTGTGTGTGTGTGTGTGTGTGTGTGCGTGTGCGAGAGAGAGAGAGCTTGTTCTAATTTGAATTTAATCCATGATCAAATTTAGAGTTTATTGCTTAGTGCGAAAATATTGACTGTAACATCAGCACAAGAGCCAAACTGATATGGATTTTTGGGGGCTCATGCCGTCACTGTTATTTGGGAGTAACACATTTGGGAGTAACACATTTTTGCAATGGAAAATATGAAAATGTGGCAAAATCGGCCTGCCAACATATTTGCAGGGTTCTAATCTACAGCGTTTGGCTACATCCACATTTCGAGTTATACGATCATCTTCCTCCTCACCCGCTTCATACATGCTGAGTGTACACAGGGTTATATACACTGAGCTGCTGTAATGGGCTTGTCTAGACGTGTGGACGTAACGTTTCTCTTTGGTTGGTTGAATATAAAAAGGCTTTATGTTTAGAAAAAATATATTTTGATTGATTTACATGAGGCTAAGCTTTTTATTCAAAGCCTCTACAGACGTCTACCCTTTTCATTTTTGTAGATAGAAGAACAGTTTTCTTTGCATCGAAAGCATAATTTATTGAGGCCAAGTGACGGGGTCAAGAATTTATTTTGGTCTGTGAAATGAAGAGCATATTTGCATGAATTCCCTTTTAAAACATGATACTTGCCAAAGATTTCACCTGAATAGATAATAAGAAAATATATATTTTAAGATTTTTGCCTGTGCCATCTGACATTCTTTTTGTGCCGTGAAGTTAAAAATCCAGTCAGCAAAACATTTTTAAACACTTGTAATGTAATTTAACGACTTAAGACTTGTTTAAACGCACAATTTCCAGATTCAAAAATCTACATTTCATCCATTTGAAAAAATATTTTTATGAAGCTTTATTTATCATTGACAAAAGTTTTTAAATAGAATAACATATGTTCACCTGTTCTTTAGTATAGGAGGAGTTGAAAAAGTCATGTTGCAAATCTATTTACCAGGAAAAAGGAATAAAACCTTTTAACTCACAATCAGCTCATCGAAGCTGTTTGCAACAAAATTGCCGTGAGTCCATTAAACATCGACCCTTTTCACCGAAGTTTGATCCGCTGAGCTCTGAGGAAAATATCTGGGCTCCTAAGATGTTACAGACGTTGGGGAAGTAATGTGAGCTCAGAAGAGGTCAGGTGATGTTTTACATGAGGAAACAAGAACCATAAGACTCAACTGCACAAACAAACAAACTTCATCTTTCTATCTAACTCTGAGACAAAGTTTAAGGATTTCACTTCTTAAAAAAAAAATAGCTCAAACCTTTCCAGGAGAAACTATTGAACTGGTTATATGACGAAAACATTGTCACCAAATGTTGTTAAAATTAGGATTTTTATGTAATTATCTAGATTTTTTTTTCTCTGCTTTGCTGTTTTCAGCTTCTCCAACAATAAACAGAATTTGAGGTGGAAAAAATGGAATATAAAAGCCTCTGAAATCTATTTTACTTACCTAAATCTTGTGTTATTTTTAAATCCTTGTGTATTAATCGCGTTTCAAAGCGGTTGCTGCAACAAACGGCCAACCAGAGGCCACTAAAAAGCTGAACAATCTCTTTTTAGGCTTGTTTCTTGGCCAAAATTGCACATTTAACACCATCAACATGTCAAACTTCTTGTAAATACCACAACAGAAAACATAAATCATTTGCCAACCAGGAAGTCCTGCTGGAGTAAATTAGCCCGTCCACTCGGCTCTTTCACATCCAGTCTGGAGGCCACACGGACACAAACTTCATATTAGTGTTTAGAGACTGGAGCTTTGACTATATATGAATATATTTGTAACACGTTTGCTGGTTTGACTCTGCAGACATCCAGCAGCTCGAGACCCACGTGAAGAACAAGAAGCAGCGAGAGCAGGAGGCGCGCGACCCCATTATCGGCCAGCTCCAGCAGATGGTCGACAGCTTCCAGAGCACCAGCGATCAGCTGGCTAACAACATCACGTCGAACGTGCGGGCCGAGGTCCAGCACCAGATCCAGATGATGGTGGGAAAGTACGTGTCCCGGCGCGACCTCGTCGATCCCACTGTCGATGGGGAAAACTGCTGACTTACAGCTTTTTTGGTCTCGTTTGAAATGAACTGACAATCCACCTCTTTTGTGTTTTCATCCGTCCTTTAATAGCAAACTGTAACAAGAGTATTTAATCTTCCTCGACTCTGTTTTCTACTGTTTTTAATACTAACCTTAAAATCAAAAAACCCTGACATTGGCCCCGTTGGTGATATAAGCGGAGCTGGCCCTTGCCTATATGGGGCCCTGAGCAGAATTTGATCTGGACCAGTGGCTTTAGTAATGTCCATCAAGAAAGTAAAGTCTTTGGTGCTACACCCCTGCGCACTGAGGGAAATCTAGCTGATGTTTTATTGTTTCCCTCTGAAGATACCTCGACTGAAGCGAGGGCTTGTTTGACAGCGAGCTAGCCGCTGAATGTTTATGGTAAAACAATGAAATTTGTCTTTATCGTTAACTTTATACGCTACTGCCTTTTCCATCGACTGTCTGACTGACGATGGCTGTATCGAGCCTGTAGTAGCAAAAGAACCCTGCTGTCGTCACAGCGACTGATTAACATACAGAGCCGATGGTTTTTAATATCAGCCGTGCACATCAGCAGGAGCCTGTGCCTGCAAGTCCCCAGTCTTACTCACTGCCTTGTCGAGCAGGTGCGTAATGGACTGGAGAGTAGAAACAAGCAACTCTCTAATCCTGGAGCTCACGTACTGTAAGAGCATAAATTTCGATCGAGTCTCTCGCTCCCTCCGCAATTAATTTCACGGCCTCTGGAGTTTATCCATTTTGTCGTGGGTGGAGCAGCGGAGAGCAGGTAGTCGGCCCGAGTAAAACTTTAAAGATCTTGACAAAGAAATGACAATGGAGGGAGGCAGAGTTTCCTCGGCCCGTCCTGACGGTTTTTCTTTTCTCCGTCTGTTCCGTACCCCTCCTCCTAGTTTGCAGGAGTCGATCCTCAGCCACGTGCAGCGGATCGTCAAGGGGGAGGTGAGCCTGGCGATGAAGGAGCAGCAGGCGGCGGTCACCTCCAGCATCATGCAGGCGATGAGGTCGGCGGCCGGCACGCCCGTCCCCACGGCGCACCTGGACTACCAGACGCAGCAGGCCAACATCCTGCAGCTCCTGCAGCAGGGACACCTCAACCAGGCCTTCCAGCAGGTCACACACACACACACACACACACACACACACACACACACACACACACACACACACACACACACACACACACACACACACACACACACACACACACACACACACACACACACACACACACACACACACACACACACACACACACACACACACACACACACACACACACACACACACACACACACACACACACAGAGGTTTGACAAAATCTAACTATCCATCAGCTGAATTGTATTTTCCACTTGATAATGAAGCAAACACCCTCATATAACTTGAGTTATTCTCTTATACACATTTAACTATACAACCACCAGGACTCCCAGGGCCCACGAGGAAAATATATTGTTTCGGCTCCTCTCTCACCCTCACGTTTGCAGGCCCCACTAGTCCTTTGGCCTCTGCTGCATCTGTGGTCTGAGCAAACAAGACTGATGGCAACAAAAGAATATTGCGGCAAAAATTATTATCTTAGTAGAACCTCCTAGTTTTGGAAGCCAGTAAAAACATGTTGGTGGTGGTTAAAGATTTTTGTTTAGGTGATATTTGAACTGACGGTTTCCCTCTCTGTGTCCGCAGGCTCTGTCGGCGACGGACCTGAACTTGGTGTTGTACGTGTGCGAGACCATCGACTCCCAGCAGGTGTTTGGGCAGCACCCCTGCCCCCTGAGTCAGCCCGTGCTGCTGTCGCTCATCCAGCAGCTCTCGTCCAACCTGTCCACCCGCTCCGAGCTCAAAATCAGGTGAGGAGATCCGAAGGTTACGACACACGACACAACATTCCCAATGTCCTTCTAATTTTCCTTGCAGGTTATCATCAGTGTCTCATTACATTATTGTCTCACAGCTCTGTAGTTTGATGTAAGACCTGTCTCATAACGCAACAGGCATAACACCGTCTTTTGAGTTTAATCAAAAACCTGTGAACTAAATAATCGTACCTTTTTCCCCCAATATGTCTTAATTATAAGATCATATTCTCAAACAGCAGCAGCACTGAAGACTTTCATTTCATGGTCTAACTTTTCTTCCCACACAAGCGGAGTCGCGTTTGCCCTCTGATCAATAACAAAAGTCGCTCTTTGCCTAAACTTTTGCCCCGCAGCTCATCTCCATCGTATGTCCATTACTCCTCGTCTCCCGAGTGCTGAACGGTGCTAAACTGCCGACCCTGCCGCCCTGCTCCGTCTGTGGCTCCGCCACATGGCCGCCTGGGGAGCTCACACCGGCCTGTGAATAGCATCGCAATTTCGTTTAATGCTCGGTTCGCTACTGCTCCGTTCTTTTCTCGTGTCCTTGTTTCTTTTTAAATCCGGTCGTCCGTTCCAGCTCCCCTGCTGTTGTGCTGTTTACTCAAAATGAATGAGACAACAGTGTGTTGACGACTCTGAAGGATCAAGTAGAGTTTCTGACCTGGAAACGAATGGTTAGTGTTAAAAAAAGTGACCCGAAGGCTACATCCGTATTAATACGTTTACATTTTTTAAAAATCCCTCTCCTTGGTGTCCTTGAGGTCATCCCTGTCCATACTTATTCACCCTGAAAATTCGTATCACACATTAACATTCACGTACACTGGGCATGTGGGTGCCGGTGTAAACAGAAAGTAGATTGTCTAGTCTGCACTCGGTTGCTTAGTTACAGAAAATACGAACGGGAAACAGCAGTGACGGGGAAAATAAGAGCACGTTCGTCTTTTGTTGGACTGGCGACGAGATGGAACTCTTGCTGTCGAGTCATGACCAGTAAGAAACATCAGGAAGTGAATGCGGGCGACTCCGTTATCGTTTGCAAACGTCTCCGCTTTTGTTTGTCCATATCTACAACGGCAGCCTTGAAGTTTTCAAACTAAAATGGGTCGATCTGCTTTTCCAAACTTCTCCATTTTAGACACTGGACGTCTCCAGAGTAGTGTGGTTATGGCAGGTGTAAGCGTAGCTACAGTGATTAGTTTTGAAACTAAAATGTAGTCGTGTGTGGATGCAGTGTAGGCGAGGGAGAGCAGAACAAGCGGAGGTCAGTTTGGAGTCACCTGGTGTAGCTTAATGGGTTACACCGCTGACTGTGGTACAGAGGGTCAGGGTTCGATTCGAGGTCATCCCAGTGTAGGCGTTCAAGGCCTTTAGTGCTTCCTGCGTTGATGGTTGTAAGGCACTTTGGACAAAAGCATCAGCAAAAGTAATGTAGTGTAATCTCAAATGATTAACAGAGGAGTTAAATGTGGTGTAGACTACGTGAGAGGACGGGGACGCAGGTGAGAACAGGCAAAAGTCAATTTGTGGGCCGGCAGCCGGGGCGGTGATCAAGGACGACGCTTGAGATTCTAGTCGGAACTGTCTCGGCGTCTCCTGCAGCTGCTGCAAGGATCAGAACACAACCTCTTTTATTCCGGACGGAACGAAGGCCATGATTTATCATTTCATATTGTTCGTGTGAATTTCATTTAATTTTCTCCGTGTAGAACAAATATGACTTTGTTGGACTAAGTAAATTATTTTCTTCAGCCTGAACGTGCACTGAAGTCTGGATATGTTTTACGGATACTTTTCCTGGAGGAGGTTTACGTCTGCAAACGTTGCTCCACCGGACATGTTCCAGAACTTTTTATCGCAGGCCCATTTGTAAAAATTTCCGGAAAAAAATGCCACAGTGAGCTCGTGAGAATACAGCAGCAACATCTCCAGGAAATTCACACCGAGCGTACACAAAAACATTGATTTTATCCTTGGTTATCGTCATGTCCTGCCTCCTGCGTGTTCTACGGAGACGCCACAAAATGATTTGGGATTTTTCCTGTCTCCGTGTATGTGTCTGACTCAGCAATTTGACGATCTCCTGCCGCCGTCGTCACAAGCGAAAGGCAAAACTTAGGATAGATGTCTGGACCCAATTTTCCGCAGTTCACGTCGGAAAACATCTTCTGATTTTTAATGTCTTCCCTGCTGGTGCCCTCGGCAGATTGTTTTACTGCCCGTGGTTGTCGGACTAACTCTCTCTCCCTCTGTGTCCCCGTGTGTCAGTTACCTGGAGGACGCCGTGATGAACCTGGACCACGGCGACCCGCTCACCAGGGACCACATGTCGTCCGTGTTGGCCCAGGTCCGGCCCAAGCTCTTCGCCTTCCTGCAGCAGGACCCGCACAGCCTGCTCAGCAAGCGGGCGCGGCGCCTGATGATGATGCTGCAGGGCCTCGTCAACCACTAGTCCAGAGGTTTTCCACCGTACATATACATATACAGATATAACGAGTCCAGTTGTTTTTGTTTTAAAAGAGTCGACCGGCCGTCTGAGAACAGGCTGGTGTGAGGTGGAAGACGAGTTGGAAACTTCTCACTTGGTTAAATAAGAAGAAGGTTTCCCGTCGAGTTCATCCACACTAATAATTTGTTCCTCGTCCTCTAACTGCACCAGTGAAGTGTCAAGTTATTAAATAGACTGTTTTTGTTACTCTTCTTGTTTATTATCCCTCGACGTACCTTCAGTGTAAGACAATAATGGTCCGGGACAGACAGATTGACGTCCTGTTAAAGACTCTTTACGTTCACTGTAGACTCTTTCTTCACCTTCCATTACTGCTGCCCCTCCTCACCCCAGAGGCATTCTGGGTCGTCTCTCATCCTCTTCATCCCTTATCAAGAAGCAAAAGACTTGTGTCAGAGAAGGAATAGCCAGATTATGGCGATACCATAATTATGGTATCACCCCTCAGACGTACAAACATGATGCATCTTCAAGAATGTGCAGACCGAGCGTCGCCGTTTTCTTTTTTTGTTCTGCTTTGTTCCTCTGACCCGGCAGACGTGTCAAGGTTTTTTGTTGGAGCAACAAAGAGAAACAGAAAAATGTTGCCTCGTTTCTCGGCCTTAAGAGCAAACTACCTGCAGGAGGAGGAAGAGGAGCGCCCTCGCTTCTGAGTTGCATTTGGAATCCGGTTGCCGCAGGAACGTGGTCCTCAGTTTCCAGATTTTTTCCTCCCCTTGAACAACTGAGCGAATCCCCGCAACCGAAAGTATGTGATGGGACATTTTATTGTCGGTGGGATTTTTTTTCTCATTAGGATGGAGATTAAAAAAAACCTTCGCCGGGGCAAAACACGTTTTACTGAAACTTAATAAGATTTGCTCCTTGCTGTTGAAAAGCATTTCTCATTATATCTTTTTCATCTGACCTTGTTTTCACAAATCTTTTTTTTTTTTTTTTTTGATGATAAATAACAAAGAAAAAGAAAAACACATTTCAGAAATCTAATAAATATTTGTTTTATTCAGGCTTAAACAAAATCCCCCTTTAAATAAAATATGTTGAGAGTTCTGAGCTCGGCTGCTTCTCCTCGTGTCCCTTTTTTATATATATAATGTTTAGCATTTGTAAGACTTGTATACTTGCTTTAAAAAGTTGTCAGCTAGTTATAAAACATAAATAAATGAAAAACACTTCCTAAACATAATCGTTACTGCTCATGTTTTGTTTTTTAGTTTTTAATCAGGGTATTGTTCCCAATCATCGTCGTCAACGTGCAGTTACTCCTCAAAGACTGTAGGAGGCAGCACTTATATATATTGGGCTGCAGATGTTCACCCCCCTCTGCTCTGAATCCAGAAATCATTCCTGCTCATCAGAAGAAAATCCTGCGTTTAGTTTCTGCAAAAGCACTGATTCATCTTTTAAGTGTGTGAGGGGGAAAAAAAAGGGTGCGATCGTTTTTGTGTTCAGCCCCGGTTGTTAAGTTACAGGGGGGAGGGCGGAGCCACACTTCTGCTGATTGTAAAAGAAATAAAGGTTGTGTTTGTTTTGATCGCCTGTGTTCAGATTCTGTTGAGGTTTGGTTTGTCTAGTACAAAAGTGCCTTGTCGTGTTCAACCTGTGTTTGGACATTTTGATCCCGTTCGGGCCTTTAGACAACTTAGTGACGTTCAGGCGGTTTGGATCTCACACGTTTATATCATGAAAACACCTCGTTGGATCTGGAAGAAACAACCTGTATGTTCTGACAGCGGACAGATATTAAAAATGATCATGTGAGTGTCTGGACGAGAGAGGAGATGTTAATAGTCTGACATGTCCTCTTTTGGTTTTTCTCCTCCTCCTCCTCTCTCGTGTTTCCTCTTGTGTTCATCTCCCTCCGCTCGGTCGGTCGGTTGTGTTCTTCTCTTTTTACACTTTCTTTTACCCCCAAAACATTTTGGAATAATAAAAAAAGAAAAAAAAAAGATTTGTTCAATTCATTGTGTCCTAATTTGTTAAGTAATGTCAGATCGTCTGCTCCTCGGAAAAAACTAAACCTACAGTTTTGTTTAAAAACATACAAATTTAAATTAACTTGTCTTAAATTAAACTTCTGAAGGGAAATATTGCACATTTGATTCCACTACATTTATTTTTACAGCCATAATTACTTTTTCAAATTAACATTTCTTACCATAAAAATATTTAATTTTAGACATTTAACTTGCAATTTATCTGCAAACCCATTCCTTTAACTGCTCACGGCCCAAAAGGAATTTTTAAAAAAACAAAAAAACACAAATCCAATTTTAATTTTAATTTTTTTTCTGCCTTTTCCAGCCTCATTGATGCTGATATCGATATTTGGGAGTACAGGATTCCCAATAAGGATGCATAGGCTGATATATATATTGATGTGTCAATGATTTCTAAAATATCGTTATCGAACCATGACAAAGACATGTATTCAGGCTTGAAATTTTTGTTCAACCCGGAACTTTATCATAAATAAACTATAAATTGAAAACACAAATAAAACCAAGTCTATATAACTTATAACAAACATTCATTTTACATAAAATGTAAACGCATGAATGCAAATTTAAAGGCTCAAATCAGTGGGCCTATAATAACGGCCTATTTCGCTGGTGAGTCTTCGGGCACCGCTGGATCCACATCAGGATGAGATGACTCCATCCTGCTGCCGATGCGGGACTGGTTCTCTTGTAAGTATAATGGAGTATTACCACATTTGTTGTAACTTAAACTCGAGTGAAACATCTGGATTCTTCTTCCCTTCATCTTCCCGACCAGAACTGGCTCCGACGCAGCTCATGTGGGGACTCCTCTGAGCTTCATCCCCCTCCTCCTCGTCCTCCTCCTCGTCCTCCTCCTCAGCCTCCTCCTCCTCCTCCTCCTCAGCCTCCTCATCCTCCTCCCCTTCCTCCTCAAGCCTCCTCCCCCTCCCCTCCTCCTCAGCCTCCTCCTCCTCCTCCTCAGCCCCCCCCCTCATCCTCCCCCTCCCCTCCTCCTCCTCAGCCTCAGCCTCCTCCTCCTCCCCTCCTCCTCCTCAGCCTCCTCCCCCTCCCCCTCCTCCTCAGCCTCCTCCTCCTCCTCCTCCTCAACCTCCTCCCCCTCCCCTCCTCCTCCCCCTCATCCTCCTCAGCCTCCTCCCCCTCCCCCTCCTCCTCCTCAGCCTCCTCCTCGTCCTCAGCCTCCTCCTCCTCCCCTCCTCCTCCTCAGCCTCCTCCCCCTCCCCCTCCTCCTCAGCCTCCTCCTCCTCCTCCTCCTCAACCTCCTCCCCCTCCCCTCCTCCTCAGCCTCCTCCTCCTCCTCCTCCCCCTCCTCCTCCTCCTCCTCCTCAGCCTCCCCCCCCCTCATCCTCCCCCTCCCCTCCTCCTCCCCCTCATCCTCCTCAGCCTCCTCCTCCTCATCCTCCTCAGCCTCCTCCCCCTCCCCCTCCTCCTCCTCAGCCTCCTCCTCCTCCTCGTCCTCAGCCTCCTCCTCCTCCCCCTCCTCCTCCTCCTCCTCAGCCTCCTCCCCCCCCCTCATCCTCCCCCTCCCCTCCTCCTCCCCCTCATCCTCCCCCTCCCCTCCTCCTCCTCGTCCTCAGCCTCCTCCTCCTCGGCAGCGGACGCGCCCTCCTCCCCTACGCGCAGGGCGAAGCGCACAGTGAGTGGAAGCTCCAACAGCGGAGTACAGAGCTGCAGCGGGGAGACACCGTGACCGAGCCCGGGGACAGAGGAGTGGAGAGCACTTCTTCACGCGAAGGAAAGAAAGAAAGCAACTCGGGACTTGTCAGAGAGGACTGTCGGTCGGGTCAACATGGCATCTCTGATGAACTCCGCGTGTCTCCTCTTCGTGCCTGTTGCTCTGCTTCTGAGTGAGTACTGGTTCGATCTGTTGCTCGTGCGTAACCGGATGGCACAGGTGCGCACATGTGGTGCTTCGCAAACGAGTCGGTGGTATGTGTAGTTGCTACAGACTTGAGATTCTCTGCGACTCTCTCGGTCTGAGAGACTTGGACTTGTCCCGCATCTTCCCTCCATCATCCATCCTTACGCGCAGGGTCCGGCGGGACGTGTGCGGGAGCGCTGCGGGTCCGGGAAGTGACCAACAAGACGGGTTGTGGATGCAGCAGCTTCGCACGCTTCGTGTGTGTGTGTGTGTGTGTGTGTGTGAGAGAGAGAGTGTGTGTGTGAGAGCGTAGAACAGAATAGATCTTTATTGTCATTGTTTTTGGCAAAACAACTAGAGTCTGTAAGCAGCTCTTCTGCGTGCAGCAGTAAGAAAAAAACATCATGAATAGCAGCAAAAAGATTATAAAAAGTATTTTTTTACGAATAAAATATACAATATCAATACCCTTCAACGTTGTTTTTCTTTATGTTAAGAGATATTGAATTCTACCTGACAACAGTAATGAACTTATTTCTGATTGGTTGTTTTTTTATTTCACCCAGGGAGGCAAGTGATGGCTGGTTTGAGGTTGGGGGAACTTCAGCCACCACCAGACACCAGAGTGAGAGAGTGAGAGAGAGAGTGAGAGTGAGAGAGAGGGAGAGAGAGAGAGAGAGAGAGTGAGAGAGAGAGAGAGAGAGTGAGAGAGAGAGTGAGAGAGAGAGAGAGAGAGAGAGAGAGTGAGAGAGAGTGAGTGAGAGAGAGTGAGAGAGAGAGAGAGAGAGTGAGAGAGAGAGAGAGAGAGAGAGAGAGAGAGAGAGAGAGAGAGAGAGAGAGTGAGTGAGTGATCGTCTGTCGCCACCATGTATGTTAGTCATGTACCGCGACAATGGAAAAAAGATTAATTCATGATGAAAAAGAGATTCTTTGTGTGATTCACTGCGAGTGATCATTTTTTTAAATGAATTTACAAGTTTATTAAAGAGGCCTTCCAACAATTTTAGCTTCACACTGATGAAGTGAAGAGACTCATTGGAGACAGATGTTTTTTATTTTTTCATTTTTAGAAAATCAAAGCAGCGGTGGTTGAGAAATCCTGACTCTCATATGGGTAAAGCTCCAAAACACTGGTTAGTACGACATTTCCCACAATGCAACTCAAGGGCGCATTTCCATTTTTTGGGGACACGACTTCCTCGTTAGTGCGAACATCTTCCAAGTTCAGCACTAAGAAAGAGTTTGTGATTAAAATCTCTAGTGCAAGATACTGATGACATCACCGTGACATCACTCTAGGGTTATTATTCATTTTCAAACTCTTTATGGAGCTCTCCTTCTACGTCGTGGCCCTTTAAATGAACAATACCGAATCCCACTCTGTGTAGTATATTCATGTTTCTATCGTCTGAAGCAAATCTTCATCATCAGCATCATCGTCCCATGTTGCTGCTGCTGCCGATGTCAGGGGGATGATGATGATGATGATGATGATGATGATGGGGGGGGGGGAGATGAGGAGGGGGTGGATGGGGTCCCAGCGGAGTGTGACATCGTGGGGGGAAAGAAAGAGAGAGAGAGATTCCCCTCCGATGGAGATAAATGATGAATGAATCACATCTGTCCAGCTCCTCTCCGCTCAGCAGAGTCTCTGGAGACGACGCTCAGCTCAGTCTGTCTGTCTGCCTGTCTGTCTGTCCACCTGTCTGTCATCGCCCTCTCTCTCAGCTGCAGAAGGGAGAGAGCGGACTCGTTCTATGCGTTGACGAGTGCTGATGTATTTTCACGTGAAACTCTTTCTTTCTTTGTTCCCCAACAAACTGTGTGGGCGTATATTGTGGACGGGCCCCACGGGCGTAGCATTGGGGGGGGGAGGGGGGACAGACTACCCCTGGGCCCAAGGGTGGGGTGGTAGGGCTGGGGGCCCTGGAAAGCCTGCAATGAAAAGTTTGTAATTAGTGTTTTCTAAGTAATTAATGTAATGACATAAATGGAAAAAATTGTCCGAATACATTGGTTGAGAGACTGGAACTATGTATTTTTTTAAAAACTTGAGGAGGGGCCCCTCAGAGACCACTCATGTACAGGGCCCCGACTTTGGTGCTGCACCCCCCTGCACCACGGCCTTTGGCTCAGATGACAGATTAATATTACGTCAGTTTACGCATCAGAGTTTTTACTACATGGAAC